>NC_090650.1:164633768-164683768 GCF_040937935.1 Hyperolius riggenbachi
AACAACATTAAACCTATATATACATTTAGAAATTTTAGCGGCCCTGACTGGAACTAGATAAGCTTGCACCTCTCACTACGCTATCCACTACGGACAGGGAACCAAACATGCTGCCCGAAAAAGACACGCCCGAGTACAGTAGCACCTCACCCATTATCTCAGCTGTAACTATAATCTTACTCACACAGCTACCCAGAGACAAGGGTTGTGCCTTCCTGTCTAACCAGCTCACCGGGAAAAAAAAGGAAAAGAAGAAGAGGAAAAAAAAACCAGCTTACCCCTGTCACTCACTCTCCTTCCTTTCTTCTCTCCCCTCATCCATTGCTACCGGCTTATCTCCTGCTGCGGGGGACCCCCCCTGCTCTATCTGGACATTTTTCCCAACCTCTGTAGAGACGGGGAGAGAAGAGAAGAGAGAGAGAAAAAAAACCCAATCGACTTCTTTCCAGCAAAAACATGCCTGAGACAAATGCAGAGATAACCACTACGTAAATATACAACACAGGAAGCTTGAATCCGAAGAAAAAAAAACAAGCACATAAACTCTGAAAACAGCCTCACCCCTCCCACCACGCACGGGAGAGATGAGAAGCCCGCAGCCACCACGCTGCAATTAACACAGAATGTACACATTAACACATTATCCTCTCCTTGTTATAACACCAAATACAACACAGATAACGCCATCTAACAACGTAAATCAAACTTGCCTGAGCTGCAGATTCTTCGCAATTCATCAGCATTCCGCAACTTTTCCTCCCACGAAACTTCTGTGGACTCCGGAACGTCAGTGGGGGCATCCACCTTCCCCCACAGCGGATCAATCTCCAGCGGCAGTTGCGAGCAGCCGTAGCCTCGGAGAGTTCCTTCTGACCCAGGTTTTTAGGCTTGTAACTGTGTGCACATGCAGTTACAGTGTAACGTCCAAGAGTTTCGCCGCTGATCCTCGAATTGCAGCCCGTGTGCTTGCTTGGCTCCCACAACGCACACTCCCCACACCAGCTTATCAGTATCAGCTTGATAAGCTTTACAGTCCACGTCCGTCTATTCCGCTTGTTTTGCTGTGGAATATCTTGAAAACACCTTCTTCGGCCCCGGCCCCTGTCTGCCTGTTTTTCTAGGCAGGGAAGGGTTTCAGCACCACTGTTATAAACTGTTCTTATCACCTTGCTTCGACACCATCGTCTCACAGACTGTGAGATCATTTGACTCTCCACACAGCAAACAGGAGATAGACTTTCTCAGGCTTCTTCAATGTTTACGTTATTTATTCAAGTCACAGAAAGACAGATAGATACAGTCATCATATCCTAGCTATGCCAATCTTCATGTTGCGTTACAAGCTCGTGATGAGACTCCCTGCTGAAGTCTATCAGGTACCTTCTTCCTAACTACGTTACACTAAACTACCTATGTACAGCATACATTATATCAGATTACAGAAAGGAAGAACATGCTTAGAGGTCCCAGTCTGCCTTGCGAGCTAGTGCGGAAGGAAGAAGCAGAAGTGAGCTCTCATAGCTCCCTCAGCCTTTAATACCGACTAGGAAAGAGTTAAATATGACATCATCTTCGCCACCCCCTAGATTAGTCTATTGGTGGACCCACTTGTGGTGTCATCATACACACCTACTTGATTAATAATCAGTGAGGCATTTGGCCTATATGCAGGACCGTGGATGTTTAGTAAATATGGCCAATGTTTTCTATTCCTGTGGTTGAGGTCAGAGTAGTCCGATGGCCTTCTTTTAGGAACATGTTCTCAGTATCTGCGTGTATCCTCTGCTACACGCAGACCCTGAGATGCCTCTGCCTGCATCACAAAACCTCTATTTATTTTAAAGGCATACACTGCGGACAAGCCTTTTACATAAAACTCAGGCCAAGTAACTGAGGCCTACTTAAATTATATCAGCGTCCTCCCTCGCTTTCATCTGCTTAACCCTGGGGTCTCTGCGCAGGCACCGCAGCATGTGCCTTGCCATGTTGAACAGGGTGGTCCATCCACCAGAGACATCAGGGTCAGTGGCCTCAAGGTCACTGTCCTCATCCTCTGGCCCCCTCCAGCTGGTTCAGGGCCTCCTCTCCTAAATCCATCAGATCGCACAGGGCCTTGTCCAGCAGACAAACAAAGGGTACCCACTGGCAGAGGGATGCCCATTCCTCACTCACCAGGTTGGTTCCCTGCAGGAAGGGAGCCAACACCAAGCAGACCTGCTGCATCTGCCCCCACTGTGCATTGGAGAGGATCTGCAGTTTGGTGGTGCCGGAGACAGCGCCCTCAACAATGTGGCGGTTGACAGCCCTCCTCTGCTTAACCAGCCGCTCCAACATTGCCAAGGTGGAGTTCCAGCGAGTTGGCACATCAATGACAAGGCGGTGTCATGGCCAGGCAGGCCCTCACGCTGCTGGATGTCTGCCATGTTTGCTGCGGCAGGAGCTGAGCGGCAGAAAGTGCGCACAATTTTCCAAGCCGCTTCCAACAGCTTGTCCATCCCCTGGTAGGTGCGCATGAACTTCTGCACCACCAGGTTGAGGACGTGGGCCAAACAGGGGACGTGGGCCAACTGTCCCCTGCTGATGGCAGCCAGCAGGTTTGCTGCATTGTCAGACACCACCAATCCGACTCGGAGGCCTCTGGGGGTCAGCCATGTCTTCGCGGAGCACGTTGGCTGCTGTCAAGCTGTTCTTCCCCAGGCTTCTCATCTCCAGCAGTGCTTGGCAGTGGCAGGCCTTAACGCTGCTGTTGATGCGGGGTCACTTGGCGGTGGGAGCTGCTGCTTCTCCCCTGACCCTGCCTGGTGGCAACACATAAGGGGAAACTGGTGCTGCTGCTGCCGTTGATGCACCCAAGGATGGACCTGCTGCTTCCTCACTGGCGCATTCCACTAGCCTGACCCAGTGGGCTGTGAAGGACAGGTAGCGGTCTGTCCCAAAGCGGCTGCTCCACGAATCCATAGTTATGTGGATCCGCTCACTCACGGCGTGATTGAGTGAGCGGCCCACATTCGCCATAGTAAATCGATGGAGTGCTAGGATCGCCATGCGGGAGAAGTAGTGGCGGCTGGGGACTTGCCACTCCGGGATTCCAAACTGCAGCAACGCTCTCATGTCACTCCCCTCCTGCACAAAGGAGTATGGCAGGAGCTGGGAGCACAAAGTTTTACAAGTACATTAACTCTAAAAAAAGAAAGGTTGACTGTATAGGACTCCTAAAGGATGAGGGTGGGAACTCAATGGTGGATGACCAAGGTAAGGCAGAGTTATTAAATGCTTTCTTTGCTTCTGTCTTCACAAAAGAAACAGCACTGTTGCAAACTACAGAGGCGGAAGAGTCTCAATCTTTTAACTGTAATATTAAATACTTAACGCAGGAAGAAGTGAAGGCAAGACTAAATAAATTAAAAATAGACAAGGCACCTGGCCCGGATGGCATGCATCCTCGGGTCCTAAGGGAATTCATTTCAGTTATAGATAAACCCCTTTATCTTATCTTTTGTGACTCTCTTGCAACTGGCAGAGTCCCAGTGGATTGGCGTACAGCCCACGTTTTCCCATTATTTAAGAAGGGCAAAAAATCAGATCCAGGAAATTATAGACCTGTAAGCTTAACATCAGTTGTATGCAAACTATTTGAGGGGTTACTAAGAGATACTATACATGACTTCATAGTAGAAAATAATCTTATTTCTCAGCATCAACATGGGTTTACTAAAGACAGGTCCTGTTTGACTAACATGCTCAGCTTTTATGAGGTAGTGAATGCTAATATGGATATTGGGAATGCTGTAGATGTGATATACTTGGACTCTGCAAAGGCCTTTGACACTGTTCCCCACAAAAGTCTGGTGCAAAAGTTGAGGATGCAAGGACTGGGGAAGAGTCTGTGTTCATGGATAGGGAACTGGCTAATGGACAGAAAACAAAGAGTTGTGGTCAATGGATCGTACTCAAAATGGGAGACTGTTAGCAGTGGGGCCCCACAGGGGTCTGTTCTGGGTCCAGTGCTCTTCAATTTATTTATTAATGACCCAGTAGATGCAGTAGTGAGCAATGTTGCTATTTTTGCAGATGATACAAAATTGTGCAGAATCATCAACTCTCAGGAAGATAGTGTCATATTGCAACAGGATCTGGATAGGATGGCTATATGGGCACATACATGGCAGATGAAATTCAATGTTGACAAATGTAAGGTCATGCATTTTGGACGTACTAATGGTCTAGCACCATACAAAATAAATGGGATACAGTTGGGGACATCAAACTTGGAGAAGGACTTAGGAGTACTCATTGAAAACAAGTTAAATAATCATACTCAATGCCAAGCAGCTGCAGCTAAAGCTAACAAAATTTTGGGATGCATTAAAAGGGAAATAAAAACTCGAGATGCTAGCATAATATTGCCCCTGTTTAACTCTCTAGTAAGGCCACATCTGGAATATGGAATTCAGTTTTGGGCACCACATTACAAAAAAGATATTGCAGTTTTAGAGCAGGTGCAGAGACGAGCAAGGGTTCTTTACAGTTAGAGTGATTAAGATGTGGAATGCATTACCACAGGAAGTCGTTATGGCAAACTCTATACCTGCATTTAAAGGGGGCTTAGATGCTTTCCTTGAGTTGAAAGACATCCATGGCTACAATTACTAGGTTATGCCTAATGATGTTGATCCAGGGATTTTATCTGATTGCCATTTGGAGTCAGGAAGGAATTTTTCCCTTTAGGGGTTAATTGGACTATGCCTTGTAAGGGTTTTTTCGCCTTCCTCTGGATCAACAGGGATATGTGAGGGAGCAGGCTGGTGTTGTACTTTATACTGGTTGAACTCGATGGACGTATGTCTTTTTTCAACCAAAATAACTATGTAACTATGTAACTATGTAAGGCCCGGGCAAGCAACCCATTCAGCACCCGGATGCGCCTGTTGGTGGAAGGCAGCACCTTGGCCACACCAGGAAATGATTCACTGAGCAGGGTCTGGCGGCGTTTTCCTGCACGGGAGGAAGAGGAGGACACTGTGGAGGGAGCTGATGAGGCCACTAAGGACTGGCTGCCCGGGGGGGGGGGGGGGGGGGGGCTGCGCCACTGTCCTTCAGCTTCAGAAACTCACTGTACTTATCAAAATGTTTGGTCTCTAAGTGGGTCTGCAGGCACGAGGTACTCAACTTGTTGAGATTGCGACCTCTGCTCAGACTGACACCGCAACTGTGGCAAATTGCACGGGTCTTGTCGACTTCGCACTTAGTGATGAACTGCCAGACTGGGGATTTCAACTTGCCCTTCAAGCTTGAGGGCTGGGGATTTTGTTTTCCTTTGGAGGGTTGGGGTTTTTTCAATGTGCTTGGTAGGAGGTTTGCTGCGGGTGGTGGTAGCAGCTGAAGCAGCAGGCTGTGGCTCCTGCCTTCCACGCCCTGTGCTGGTCGCCTTTCTGCTGCCGCGCCTCTGCGCCAGAGATGCCTTCTCCTCCGATGACGAGCTGCCTTCAAGCAACTGTGCTGGTGGTAGTGGTGGCACATAGGGAGGATCCAGCACGTCATCATCATCATCCCCAAACATCTCCTCTGGGCCCGTCTCAACCAACTCCTCTAACCCAACATCCCCTGCATCACGCCCCTCCTCCTCAGTGCCAACAAAAAACTGCTCCACCTCAAACTCCTCCTCCTCCTTGCATGTCCCCGTCATCTCTGCCTCAAACTGCTCCACTACATCCCTGTAAATGCTCGCAGTCCCTGGGGTGAAGAAAGAGCTCAGCGAAGGCAGGCTGGTCGCTTGGGTCGACATGACCTCAAGCGGTGGTGGAGGCCTGCTGCGGACTGGAGTGCTGGTGGTGGTGGCACTGGTCTCGCTGGTGCTGGAGGTCTGGCTGGAAATGGTAGCTTGCTGCTCCACCATCATTTCCACCCAGAGGTGTTTCTAGGGTCCTTGGAGATTGGGGGCACCTGTGGGCACCAGGTGGGGAAGTATATGCGGCAACGCATGGGCGTGGCCATGGGGTGAGTGGGCGTGGCCATGGGTGGGGCCAAATGTACATGAACTTAGCAGCGGTGTAAGCTACAGATAATGGGCCTGTCCATCAAAATATTGGATGGAGCCCCCTGTCCTTTATTTAGATAATTTACAATCAGTATAGGCATAGATCAAAGATGTATACGCACATACAATTTTGATTGGTCAATCACTGACCAATTTTACCACCCAGTAAGTGGGCCAACAGACAATGAATTTGATGAACAGAGCTAAAATTGGCTAATCAAAATTGTATGTGTGTACCAGGCTTTACAGCTAATACTGTACATACTGAAAGTAGCAGGGATCAGCATACAATACAGCTGGTTTACAATCAGTAAAGGCACAGAGTAACACATTACACTGTACACACTGGAGGTAGATCAGCACACAGTGCAGGCACTAGAGAACAGCGTATACTGTACATACTGTAGGCAGCAGAATTCAGCACACTGCAGCTAACATGCCAAAAATATAAGGAACAGGTTGTGCGGTGCGCTTATCGCGCTGCAGCGAAAAATGGGTGGGCCATGGACCAGAATGTAGGTGTGGTAACAGGTGGAGACAAATTTACATGAACCTAGCAATGGTGGGATATTAGATTAGGATAGTGGTGGCCAACCTTTTGGAGGCCGAGTGCCCAAACTGCAACCCAAAAGTCACTTATCTATCGCAAAGTGGCAACAGCAATGTAAACTAAATACTGTACAAACGTTTTAACTCATCCATGAACATTATGGAAAATCCAAGTTGAAAATAAACTGTGAAGATAAACAATTTCATCCATCCTACTCCTGAAAAATGTATTAAATTTTTTAGAACCTCCCAGTTTTATTTTCTGTTTTAAAAAATTAAAAAAGACAAATTCAGCAAACATGAGGCCCCCAACAAGACAAATTCAGCAATCGTGAGGCCCCCAACATGACAAATTCAGCAATCGTGAGGCCCCCGACATGACAAATTCAGCAATCGTGAGGCCCCCGACATGACAAATTCAGCAATCGTGAGGCCCCCAACATGACAAATTCAGCAATCATGAGGCCCCCAACAAGACAAATTCAGCAATCATGAGGCCCCCAACAAATCATGAGGCCCCCAACAAGACAAATTCAGCAATCATGAGGCCTCTAACAAATCATGAGCCCCCCAACAAGACAATTTCAGCAATCTTGAGGCCCCCAACAAATCATAAGGCTCCCAACAAGACAAATTCAGCAGTCATGAGGCACATAAATAGACAGCATTTCAAATAAATAGGCAGAATGCCCCCTTAATATGGTAGCCCCCCAAGTTAGGTAGTGAGTGACAGGGACCCCCGTTAGATAGTGAGTGACAGGGACCCCAGTTAGATAGTGAGTGACAGGGACCCCTGTTAGATAGTGAGTGACAGGGACCCCCGTTAGAAAGTGAGTGACAGGGACCCCGTTAGATAGTGAGTGACAGGGACCCCCATTAGATAGTGAGTGACAGGGACCCCCGTTAGATAGTGAGTGACAGGGACCCCAGTTAGATAGTGAGTGACAGGGACCCCAGTTAGATAGTAAGTGACAGGGACCCCCGTTAGATAGTGAGTGACAGGGACCAGCTTTAGATAGTGAGTGACAGGGACCTCAGTTAGATAGTGAGTGACAGGGACCCCAGTAAGATAGTGAGTGACAGGGACCCCTTTTAGATAGTGAGTGACAGCGACCCCCGTTAGATAGTGAGTGACAGGGACCCCCGTTAGATAGTGAGTGACAGGAGCCCCTCCGTTAGGTAGTGAGTGACAGGGACCCCCACTCACCTCGCAGCCAGCAGACCTCGATCAGCGCCGCGGGCGACCCGACCAGATACAGCGGGCGCCGGATGCACCACGCTGTATATGCGGAAGTGATGTCACTTCCGCATATCAGCAGTGTAGGCTAGGTCCTAGTGCCCACTGTATCTGGTCGCCCGCTGATCGAGGTCTGAAGCTCTGGCTGCGGGGACAGCCGGGGGGGGGGGGGGCAGCGGCAGCCAGGAGGGGACAAGGGCACCCCTGGGGAAGAGATCTGGGGCACCTCAGGACAGATTGGGGGCACGTGCCCCCCAAAATAGGGCTAGCGATGCCCCTGTTTCCACCACAGCCGGCACCTGACTCTCCGCAATGGGCGGGGGGGGCGACGACCCGTCTCAAAGATGGGCGCAACACGCTGCTGTTGCGCCTCTGCTCCCTCCTCCACAACTCTGTGGTCAGTGGCTGGCGGCGGACCAGTCACAGACCTGCTGGTGCTGCCAGTGGCAGCTGCAATGGCACTGCCTCTCCTGCTGGTGCCTCACCCTCTACCTCTGCCAGTCATTGTACAATTATACAAATACAATAAGAAAAAATATGTGTATAAAAGGGCGGGAAAGGGTGCAAACTTTAATAAAGAGTCTGGGTTGGTGGTGACTGGTGGTGACTAGTGAAAAAAATGAAAGTTTTTTTTTTTATTATTTAAATAGTAGTAGTACTACTAACAGTAGTGTAGTCTACAGTTGTCGCTAACTAACTCGTGTGACAGACAGTGACAATCAAAGTCGGTCACACACGGACGCAACCAATAGGATCGGGCAGATGACAGTCACAGATCACAACAGATGCTGCTGGTCGGTGAAGTAACTATTACACAGTACAGAAGCTAATAAACTCACAGACTAACAGTAGAAATTAAGTAAACTAGTAGTAGTAGAAGTGGTAGTAGTAGTAGTAGAACGCAACTAACTATAACCCCTAGAATAGTACACGATAACTAAGTCGTGTGGCAGACAGTGAGTGACAATGAAAGTCGGTCACACACAGACGCAATTAATAGGGTCGGGCAGATGACAGTCACAGATCACAACAGATGCTTGCTGGCCTGTACACAGTCAGTAACTAACACAGTACTGAAGCTAATAAACTAACAGACTACAGCAGTACAAATTAACTAAACTAGTACTAGTACACAACTAACTATACTCCCTAACCTACCTAAGCTAGTAGTAGGCTATGGCTGCCCTAGGCTAGCAGGCCTAGCCTGCACACAGACTAACACTAGCCTAGCGCAGTATACAGTATACACTAGCTGATTAAAAACAATCAAATTACTAGCTAACTATAAATGAGTATAATAGAAGTGTTCAAGAGGTGTTTAGGAAGCAAAACGCTAGGTTTAGCACAAGAAGCACTTGTTCAGACACGCAGCAACACTGGAGATGCTCTCAGTACCACTCAGTCACACAGCAAGGACAGGCTCCGCAACATGGTCGCCGCCTTACATAGAGGAGGAGAGGGCCAGGCTCCCCGCCTCTGATTGGTTGCTAGGGTTGCCAGGGCCTCGGCTGGAGGCCTTCTGATTGGCCCAATGATGTCATCCCCTGGTTACCGAAGCCGAACTCGCGATCACTGCGTCATCCGGCAGGATTCGAGAGCGACTATTCTGGAACCTTTGCATTTGAATTCGGTAACAGCATCGGACTTTGGCTTCGACTTCGGCACACATGAAAATCTACCCGAATAATAGGCATACCTCTCCTCAATTATTTAGAAGGTCTCACCCCAAAGTAGTTGTTGTCGAGATGTGAAAAACCTGCCCAATCTACCTCCCTTTTTACCCAATTTTCAAAATGGCTGAAAAATCGGAATTTCCCACTGATGTATTTTCCATATCTGACATTTAATTAATGAGGGTAATATCGTAATGAATTGGGTACATACACAGGTAGACATCTTGACTACGTCATGACCTCCCGATTAGAGAAATGTCATGAGACACTGGGTCTCCAGAATTAAAAACATCTTCTATATCTATGTTCCATGATGTGTTTGCTTATGACAGCTGTATCTTACAATACAATAACATTTGTAATACAATACAATAACATTTGTAAAGCGCTTTTCTCCCATAGGACTCAAAGCGCATAGCTGTGTCTCAGATTAATACAGGGTTTCAGGCTGGGTTGTGTTACAGAGGAGATAGTCAGATGTTCATGAATGCCAGACTGAAAAGGTAGGTTTTCAGTTTAGACTTAAATGTTTCCAGGGATGGGGCTGTCCTGATTGGGTGTGGCAGGGAGTTCCAAAGTGTAGGGGCAGCATGACAAAAGGCTCTGTCTCCAAAGGTTTTGAGGTGGACTCTGGGGGTGACCAAGGTTTTACGTCCTTTTGATCTAAGATTGTGGGGGGTGTGATGTAGTTGCAACAAGTCCTTCAGGTATCCAGGGCCCAGATTGTGCAAGGATTTGAATGTCAGTAAGCCAATCTTAAACAGAATTCTCCATTTTATCGGTAGCCAGTGGAGTGAGCTCAGGGTTGGTGTTATGTGGCAATGGCGGGGTTGGCTCGTTAACAGCCTTGCGGCAGCATTCTGTACTAATTGCAGGCGGCGTAAGTCTTTCTTATGCAGGCCTGTGTAGAGGACGTTGCAGTAGTCTAACCTTGATGTGACGAAGGCATGAACTAGGGTTGGAAGATCCTCTGAAGGAATTAGGTGTTTAATCCTTGCAATATTCCTTAGGTGAAAGAAGGAATGTTTCACAACAGCTGAGATTTGATTCCTGAAGCTTAATTTCCCATCAATCAGTACTCCCAGGCTGCGCACACAGTCTGAGTTGTTCAGGTCTGAGCTCCCTATCCTTAGCGGTGTTGGTTGAGACTGGAGCTGCTTTGCTGTTGAGCCCTGGCCCTCGATAACAAGAACCTCAGTTTTGTCAGCATTAAGTTTTAGCCAATTATTATTCATCCACTCCTGAAGCTCAGCTAAGCATGCGTTTATTTGTGGAGTAGGGTCTGTGACGTCAGGTTTGAATGACAAATATAGCTGGGTGTCATCAGCATAGCAATGATATGTCAGGCCATGTTTTTGTATGATTTCTCCAAGTGGCAGCATGTATATGGTGAACAGTAAAGGGGATAATATTGCGCCCTGAGGTACACCATATTTTAGTGGTACAGGGTTGGAGAGGAAGGGCCCTAAGGCTACCCTTTGTGTTCTGCCAGCCAGGAAGGAGTTGAACCACCGGAGAACAATGCCATCTATGCCACAGTACTCTTGTAGCCTGTTGAGTAAGATTTCATGATCGACTGTGTCAAAAGCCGCTGAGAGGTCGAGCAAAATCAGGATGGAACATTGACCCTTGTCTCTTGCAATGAGCAGATCATTGCAAATCTGGGTGAGGGCTGTTTCACAGCTGTGATATTTCCTGAAACCAGATTGAAGAGGGTCAAGGATGTTGTTTCTGGAGAGCCTGGCTTCAAGTTGGAGGTAGACAGCCTTTTCAATAACTTTTCCCAGAAAGGGGAGGTTTGAGACAGGTCTGTAGCTGTTTAGAGCATCTGGGTCTAAGGATGGTTTCTTGAGTAGAGGCCTGACGATTGCTTCTTTCAGAGTAGAGGGAAACCACCCTTCTTGTAAGGAGCCATTGACTATTTTGTGGAATGCCGGTGTAAATAGTTCAGGGCATTTCAACATGAACTTAGTGGGGCCAGGGTCCAGATCGCAGGTAGTCTGGCGAAGGTTTGAGAGGATATCCAAGATGTCTTTTTCAGTGATTACCTTAAAATCAGACCATGGTGGTAGGCTATTTTTGCACCTGTTATACGGCTCTGTATGGGTTTCTGGGGCTGTGAATTGAATGGCATATCGTATGGAGGAGACTTTGTCTGAGAAGAAGTGGGCAAATTTCTCGCACAGTTCCTGTGAAGGTCTGATGCTGGATTTCCTGCAAGATGGATTGCAGAGACTGTCAACAGTGCGGAAGAGTTGGGCAGGTCTGTTGGCTGCATTTGCAATTTCGTGAGACAGGAATAAGGACTTCTTTTTGTTAATCATCGTTTGATATTTTTTCAGGTGAGCAATTAGGGAAAGTTTGTCATCAGGAGACTGATGTTTGCGCCACCTTCGTTCCAGTCTGCGTCCCTGTTTCTTTAGTTCCTTTATAGAGTTGTCAAACCAGCGAGCATGATGTAATGGTGCGGAACGTTTAATCTTTAAGGGAGCTATGGCGTCAAAAGCAGCTGAGACATCGTGGTTATATTTAAGGACCATGGATTCAAGGCCGAAGTTGTGATCTGTCAGTCCACCTAGATTGAGGCTGTTCTGAAGGTGTTGGGGTGTCAAACCTTTCAAGGAACGATATTTTATTAGTTTTTTCACTTGGTGTTTTGTAGCCGGTGCTGTAAAGGAGAAGTGGACAGTGTGGTGGTCTGACCAAACTACTGGATCAATTTCCACATTGGATATTAATTGGCCTGAGGTATGCCTATCTCTTCCTGAAATGCCGTCGGCCATCTTGGCCCACCAAAATACATAGGCCTGTAACTAGTGTTGGGCGAACACCTGGATGTTCGGGTTCGCGAACGTTCGCCGAACATGGCCGCGATGTTCGGGTGTTCGCGCCGAACTCCGAACATAATGGAAGTCAATGGGGACCCAAACTTTCGTGCTTTGTAAAGCCTCCTTACATGCTACATACCCCAAATTTACAGGGTATGTGCACCTTGGGAGTGGGTACAAGAGGAAAATAAATTAGCAAAAAGAGCTTATAGTTTTTGAGAAAATCGATTTTAAAGTTTCAAAGGGAAAACTGTCTTTAAAATGCGGGAAATGTCTGTTTTCTTTGCACAGGTAGCATGCTTTTTGCCGTCATGCAGTCATAAATGTAATAAAGATAAGAGGTTCCATAAACAGGGACCGGAAACGCTAACCCAGCAGCAGCACACGTGATGGAACAGGAGGAGGCACAGGAGGAGAAGGCCACGCTTTCAGACACAACAACCCAGGCCTTGCATGAGGACAAGAAGCGTGCGGATAGCATGCATTTTGCCGCCATGCAGTCATAAATGTAACAAAGATAAGAGGTTCCATAAACAGGGACCGGCAACGCTAACCCAGCAGCAGCACATGTGATGGAACAGGAGGAGGCGCAGGAGGAGAAGGCCACGCTTTGAGACACAACAACCCAGGCCTTGCATGAGGACAAGAAGCGTGCAGATAGCATGCATTTTGCCGCCATGCAGTCATAAATGTAATAAAGATAAGAGGTTCCATAAACAGGGACCGGCAACGCTAACCCAGCAGCAGCACACGTGATGGAACAGGAGGAGGCGCAGGAGGAGAAGGCCACGCTTTCAGACACAACAACCCAGGCCTTGCATGAGGACAAGAAGCGTGCAGATAGCATGCATTTTGCCGCCATGCAGTCATAAATGTAATAAAGATAAGATGTTCCATAAACAGGGACCGGAAACGCTAACCCAGCAGCAGCACACGTGATGGAACAGGAGGAGGCGCAGAAGGAGAAGGCCACGCTTTCAGACACAACAACCCAGGCCTTGCATGAGGACAAGAAGTGTGCGGATAGCATGCATTTTGCCGCCATGCAGTCATAAATGTAATAAAGATAAGAGGTTCCATAAACAGGGACCGGAAACGCTAACCCAGCAGCAGCACACATGATGGAACAGGAGGAGGCGCAGGAGGAGAAGGCCACGCTTTCAGACACAACAACCCAGGCCTTGCATGAGGACAAGAAGCGTGCGGATAGCATGCATTTTGCCGCCATGCAGTCATAAATGTAATAAAGATAAGAGGTTCCATAAACAGGGACCGGCAACGCTAACCCAGCAGCAGCACACGTGATGGAACAGGAGGAGGCGCAGGAGGAGAAGGCCACGCTTTCAGACACAACAACCCAGGCCTTGCATGAGGACAAGAAGTGTGCGGATAGCATGCATTTTGCCGCCATGCAGTCATAAATGTAATAAAGATAAGAGGTTCCATAAACAGGGACCAGAAACGCTAACTCAGCAGCAGCACACGTGATGGAACAGGAGGAGGCACAGGAGGAGAAGGCCACGCTTTCAGACACAACAACCCAGGCCTTGCATGAGGACAAGAAGCGTGCGGATAGCATGCATTTTGCCGCCATGCAGTCATAAATGTAATAAAGATAAGAGGTTCCATAAACAGGGACCGGCAACGCTAACCCAGCAGCAGCACACGTGATGGAACAGGAGGAGGCGCAGGAGGAGAAGGCCACGCTTTCAGACACAACAACCCAGGCCTTGCATGAGGACAAGAAGTGTGCGGATAGCATGCATTTTGCCGCCATGCAGTCATAAATGTAATAAAGATAAGAGGTTCCATAAACAGGGACCAGAAACGCTAACTCAGCAGCAGCACACGTGATGGAACAGGAGGAGGCACAGGAGGAGAAGGCCACGCTTTCAGACACAACAACCCAGGCCTTGCATGAGGACAAGAAGCGTGCGGATAGCATGCATTTTGCCGCCATGCAGTCATAAATGTAATAAAGATAAGAGGTTCCATAAACAGGGACCGGAAACGCGAACCCAGCAGCAGCACACGTGATGGGACAGGAGGAGGCGCAGGAGGAGAAGGCCACGCTTTCAGACACAACAACCCAGGCCTTGCATGAGGACAAAAAGCGTGCGGATAGCATGCTTTTTGCCGCCATGCAGTCATAAATGTAATAAAGATAAGAGGTTCCATAAACAGGGACCGGCAACGCTAACCCATCACAGATGGTCATTGTTCATGTTACTTGGTTGGGGTCCAGGAGTGTTGCATAGTCGTTTCCAATCCAGGATTGATTCATTTTAATTTGAGTCAGACGGTCTGCATTTTCTGTGGAGAGGTGGATACGCCGATCTGTGAAGATGCCTCCGGCAGCACTGAAACAGCGTTCCGACATAACGCTGGCTGCCGGGCAAGCCAGCACCTCTATTGCGTACATTGCCAGTTCGTGCCAGGTGTCTAGCTTCGATACCCAATA
This sequence comes from Hyperolius riggenbachi, assembly GCF_040937935.1. Taxonomy (NCBI): domain Eukaryota; kingdom Metazoa; phylum Chordata; class Amphibia; order Anura; family Hyperoliidae; genus Hyperolius; species Hyperolius riggenbachi. The sequence goes on from NC_090650.1 coordinate 164,648,554, forward strand.
GTTGAAGGGTGCAGATGGATTGTTCAACACAGCTATGCCATCTGACATGTAGTCCTTGACCATCTTCTCCAGGCGATCGGTGTTGGAGGTGGATCTGCACGCTTGCTGTTCTGTGGGCTGCTGCATGGGTGTCAGAAAATTTTCCTACTCCAAGGACACTGCCGATACCATTCCCTTTTGGGCACTAGCTGCGGCTTGTGTTTGCTGCCCTCCTGGTCGTCCTGGGTTTGCGGAAGTCAGTCTGTCGGCGTACAACTGGCTAGAGGAGGGGGAGGATGTCAATCTCCTCTCTAAAGTCTCCACAAGGGCCTGCTGGTATTCTTTCATTTTGACCTGTCTGACTCTTTCTTCAAGCAGTTTTGGAACATTGTGTTTGTACCGTGGATCCAGAAGGGTATAAACCCAGTAATTGGTGTTGTCCAGAATGCGCACAATGCGTGGGTCGCGTTCAATGCAGTCTAGCATGAATTGAGCCATGTGTGCCAGAGTCCTGCCAGAATCCTCATCATCCTCTTGTGAGTGTTGTGATAGTTGTTGTGATGCATCATAGTCGTCACCTTCTTCCTGGTCTGCTTCTGCTGACCATTCGCGCTGAATTGTGGAAGTCCAACTTGCACCGCTCTGGCCCTCGTCAGTGGTGGCATGAAATTCCTGCTCCAACTCCAGCTGTTCCTCCTCCTCTTCTTCGTCATAGCTGCTGGGGCCAGCGTTTCCTGAGGCAGATGGCCTGATGTTGGTACCATCACGCTGATTGTTTTCTCCTTCAGATTCCCCCAGTTGCATCATGACAGCTGTTTCCTTGATTTTCAACATTGACTTCTTAAGTAAACACAGCAGTGGTATGGTAATGCTGACTGAAGAGTTGTCACTGCTCACAAGCAACGTGGATTGCTCAAAATTTTGGAGGACTTGGTAGAGGTCCAACATGTTGGCCCAATCAGATCCACAGAAGCTTGGCAGCTGTCCGGATGCGCCTCGGTACTGCGCCGTCATGTACTGGACCACTGCACTCTTCTGCTCGCAAAAGCGGGCTAGCATGTGCAGCGTAGAATTCCAACGCGTAGGGAAATCACACAGCAAGCGATGGTGGGGGAGATTGAAGCGCTCCTGCATCTTGGCAAGTGCCCCCGATGCAGTACTGGAATTTCTACAATGTTTGGCCACTCGTCGCACCTTCAACAGAAGATCGGCCACGCCTGGGTATGTCCTCAGGAACCGCTGAACTACTAGGTTCATCACGTACGCCAGGCAAGGGATGTGTGTCAGCTTAGCCAACCTTAAAGCGCGAATGAGATTACTCCCATTATCACACACAACCATGCCCGGTTTCAGGTCCAGCGGTGCCAGCCACAAATCCTTCTGTTCCTTTATTCCCCTCCAAATTTCCTCCCCTGTGTGCTGCTTATCCCCAAGGCAGATCAGCTTCAGCAACGCTTGCTGACGCATGCCAACAGCTGTGCTGAACTGCTTCCACGATCCTACTGCTGCTGGGTTAGCGTTTCCGGATGAGGTACAGCTTTGAGATGCGTTGGAGGAGAAGGAGTCAGAGAGGTAGGTGCTGCTGTTGTTATCCAGTGGGAGGGATGGCAGTGCAGCTGTTTGCGGCGTGGGCAACACCCGCGCCGTAGCAGGTGAGGAATCGCTGCCAGGCTCCACAAGGTTCACCCAGTGCGCGGTAAGGGAGATGTATCGACCCTGGCCGAACGCACTTGTCCAGGTGTCAGTGGTGAGGTGAACCTTGCAGGCAACGGCATTCTTCAAGCTTAGGGTTATTTTGCTGACCACGTGCTCATGCAACTCAGGCACTGCAGAGCGCGCAAAGTGGTAGCGGCTGGGAACCACGTAACGTGGGATGGCCACTGACATCATGCCCTTGAAGCTGTTTGTCTCCACCACTCGATATGGCAGCATTTCGCAGGCCAGAAGCTTGGCTATGCTGGCTGTTACTGCCACGGCCCGGGGGTCATTTGCTTGCAATTTCCTCTTGCGCTCAAGCATCTCCGAGACAGACAACTGAACCGTAGGGCTGCACACTGAACGGCTGTTGGTTGTTGTGTTTGATGACTGGGAGACCTCAAGAGCACTATTCCGGAAAGTGACAGTGTCAGCGTCGTCTGATGTTTGTGAATGTTGTTGTGAACCACGCAATGGCTGGGCTACTGCTGCTGCTGAGGAGGGTCTGGTGGTGAGTCTGGTGACCCCAAGGGAGGCAGTGTTGCTGCTGGTACCCTGTCCTGGCGGCCACAGAGTGGGATGTTTGGATACCATGTGGCGGGTCATGCTGGTGGTGGAGAGGTTGTTAATATGTTTCCCCCTGCTCAGGCGGGTCTTGCACACCTTGCAAATCACCATGGTACCATCCTCACTGCAGTCTTCAAAGAAAGGCCAGACTTTGGAGCACCTGCCTTGATGGCGATTTCTGTTTGCGCCTCTTTTTTGTCTCACTTGAACTTCCACGCTTGTGGTGCCTGAAATTTCACGCCGCCTACCTTGTGGCACAAGTCGAACTCGTGCAGCAGTGGGTTCTTCAACAGACTCACCTGTGCTGCTGCTACGACGGCGATGTTCTCCTTCACATACAAAATCTGGGTCTCTGTCAACATTGTCCATACCCTCCTCCTCCTCTTCCATCTCCTCAAACTCGTCATATGTGATTGTGGGCTGCCGCCGTGGAGTAGAGCTCCCCACAACAACCTCTGCGCAGCACACTCCAACGTCATCTTCAAGATCTTCTCGGCCGACCTCCTGCAATTGAAACCCCTCCTGCCCAACTTGCTCTGGGATTTGGGTTTCCGAGTCCTCCTCGGACTCACCTTGCATTTCAGTGCGCGGTGCATTTCCCACAGTCAATGGTTGTGAATCCGGGCACAAAATTTCTGGCAGTTCCATTGACCTTTGAAAGGTGGAAGTTTGTTGGGCTGGGAATAGCTCCTGCGAATACCCCATTGTGTCCTGAGGAAATTCTTGGGACTGGTTATTTGGCAGTTGTGTGCGTGGTGTCGCTTAACCCACTGCTGGACGCTTGAGAGGTCATCCAATTAATTATCTGGTCCTGTTCTTTTGGATTTGTGAGGGTTGATTTCCTGGACAACATGGGCGGTATTGAGTGGGTTTTCTTCGGTGCTCCACTGTGGCCTGTACGTGAACCGTCAGGGGGAACACCTCTTCCCTTGCCCCTCCCTCTTTCACAGGATTTCTTCTTCATTTCACTTATCCGTAAAAGTACACGCTGACTGGCAGCAGTACAGTGGCAGTACAGAAATGCTATACAGTGGCGGGTGAGCGGTGTACTACTATTCCCAGCAGCGACACAGAGCACTATGCTATACAGTGGTGGGTGAGCGGTGTACTACTATTCCCAGCAGCGACACAGAGCACAATGCTATACAGGGTGAGCGGTGTACTACTGTTCCCAGCAGACACACAGAGTGGCAGTAAACACAATGCTATATAGTGTGGGTGAGTGGTGTACTACTGTTCCCAGCAGAGACACAGAGTGGCAGTAAACACAATGCTATATAGTGTGGGTGAGCGGTGTACTACTATTCCCAGCAGTGACACAGAGCACAATGCTATACAGGGTGAGCGATGTACTACTGTTCCCAGCAGAGACACAAAGTGGCAGTAAACACAATGCTATATAGTGTGGCTGAGCGGTGTACTACTGTTCCCAGCAGCGACACAGAGCACAATGCTATACAGTGGTGGGTGAGCGGTGTACTACTGTTCCCAGCAGAGACACCGAGTGGCAGTAAACACAATGCTATATAGTGTGGCTGAGCGGTGTACTACTATTCCCAGCAGCGACACAGAGCACAATGCTATACAGGGTGAGCGGTGTACTACTGTTCCCAGCAGACACACAGAGTGGCAGTAAACACAATGCTATATAGTGTGGCTGAGCGGTGTACTACTATTCCCAGCAGCGACACAGAGCACAATGCTATACAGGGTGAGCGGTGTACTACTATTCCCAGCAGACACACAGAGTGGCAGTAAACACAATGCTATATAGGGCTTGATTCACAAAGCGGTGCTAACCTACTTAGCACGTCTAAAGTCTTTAGACGCGCTAACCAGGGTGCTAAGTAGGTTAGCACTGGATTTCTCAATCAGATCGCGCGCTAACTTTGCGCGCGCAAAGTTTTACGCGCGCAAAGTTTTATGCGCGCTAAGTCCCATAGGCTTTAATGGGCACTTCGCGCGGTGCGCCCTGCGCTCTGTGCAGTGTGCGTGTAAAGTTTTACGCGCGTAAAGTTTTATGCGCATAAAGATTTATGCGCGGAAAGCTGGTTTAGACGTGCTAAGGGGGTTTTCACAGGCGTGCTAACAGTTAGCACCGCTTTGTGAATCAAGCCCATAGTGTGGCTGCTGAGCGGTGTACTACTATTCCCAGCAGCGACACAGAGCACAATGCTATACAGGGTGAGCGGTGTACTACTGTTCCCAGCAGACACACAGAGTGGCAGTAAACACAATGCTATATAGTGTGGCTGAGCGGTGTACTACTATTCTCAGCAGCGACACAGAGCACAATGCTATACAGGGTGAGCGGTGTACTACTGTTCCCAGCAGACACACAGAGTGGCAGTAAACACAATGCTATATAGTGTGGCTGAGCGGTGTACTACTATTCCCAGCAGCGACACAGAGCACAATGCTATACAGGGTGAGCGGTGTACTACTGTTCCCAGCAGACACACAGAGTGGCAGTAAACACAATGCTATATAGTGTGGCTGAGCGGTGTACTACTATTCCCAGCAGCAACACAGAGCACAATGCTATACAGGGTGAGCGGTGTACTACTGTTCCCAGCAGACACACAGAGTGGCAGTAAACACAATGCTATATAGTGTGGCTGAGCGGTGTACTACTATTCCCAGCAGCGACACAGAGCACAATGCTATACAGGGTGAGCGGTGTACTACTGTTCCCAGCAGAGAGACACAGAGTGGCAGTAAACACAATGCTATATAGTGTGGCTGAGCGGTGTACTACTATTCCCAGCAGCGACACAATGACCGGGGGACCCTGGCTAGCCTGGCTGGAGAGAGAACTACCCTGCCTGCCTACCCAAAGCTAAACCCACAGACAAATGGCGGAGAAATGACGTGGATCGGGTATTTATTTACCCGAATTACGTGACCCGTTCGGCCAATCACAGCGCTAGCCGAACGTTCGGGGAACGTTCGGCCATGCGCTCTTAGTTCGGCCATATGGCCGAACAGTTTGGCCGAACACCATCAGGTGTTCGGCCGAACTCGAACATCACCCGAACAGGGTGATGTTCTGCAGAACCCGAACAGTGGCGAACACTGTTCGCCCAACACTACCTGTAACCAACAGTATTCAGACTTACAGTAAATGAATACTTATTTAAACACTATACTATCCATAAAGAGTAAGCAAATAATGTGTATACTGATCAGCTATCTAAATAATTTCATTCTATAATTTTTCTATGAAGAAATAATTAATTTTATAAACACTATAAAAGATTATTAAAAAAATGCCAGATGGCAGTTTAATATTATGTATTAAGCTTTTGAGTAAAAATGCTTTATCTATCTGATGTTTTATAAAAGTCACAATGAACTACCATAACCATAACATGATGTTTGCTTTTGTTACTAATTTCAAAATAAGATATAGTTCGCAAAACAAAGAAAGACATGGCAACCTTGCTCTGTCTGGAACTGTTATCTAAATCTCCATACAATTATAAACAATTTCCCTTAGCTTAATTTCAAATATATTCTGAAGATTTTGCTATTTGTACTTGTTTAAGGAATAACTCTAGCTAGCATATACTGTAACTGACAATAATTCTTGAAATTTATACATATCTTTTTCCAAGCTTATTTGAATCATCATAGTTAATTAACCACTTCAGCCCACAGGGTTGTTCATTTTTTGCATCTGAGCTACTTTCACCTCCCATTCATTTGCCAATAACTTGAACTGATCTATATCTTGTTTTTTCCGCCACCAGTTAGGCTTTCTTCAGGTGGTACATTTTGCTAAGAATTATTTTATTCTAAATCAATTTTAACAGGAATATTAAGAAAAAATTGAAAAAAAAAATCATTATTTGTCCGTTTTTGGACATTATAGTTTGAAATTAATACATGCTACCATAATTAAAACCCATGTATTTTATTTGCCCATTTGTCCCGCTTATTATACCATTTAAATTCTTTCCCTATCACAATGTATGGCGCCGATATTTTATTTTGAAATAAAGGTGCATTTTTTCAATTTGCGTCCATCACTATTTACAAGCCTATAATTTAAGAAAGTATATTAATAAACTCCTTTGACATGCATATTTAAAGTTCAGACCCTTAGGTAACTATTTGTTTTTTTTTTTTTAATTATTATTATTGTTTTTTAATTAAACATTTTATTTGGGTAATTTTTAGTGTGGGAGGTAAACAGCTAATTTTAAATGTAAAATAATGTATGTGTTTGATAAAAAATGGATGTGGGTGTAGTTTTACTATTTGGCCACAAGATGGCCACAGTCAAAAAGTCCTGGAAGCAAAGAATCACGCTCCCAGGAACATGAATGAGGACGGGAAACTTTTTTTAACTCAGAAAAACCGCAGCCTCTGATAAGAGGCTGTCGGTTTTTCTGCGGGGGACTTCAATCAATGAATGGGGTCTATAATCCCATTCATTGATCACTGGGCTAACAGCCGTCTGTGGGAGCACGCGCGAGAGCATGCGCGGCCGGATGGAGCGCGCACAGCCTATCTGGATGAGAATGTTCGTCCAGGTAGTCTTAAGTGGTTAAAAATAATATAGAAGGCAGGGTTTCAATGTGGTTATAACAGGAATCTGACAGGTCGATATGGCCATCAGATGAATCCCTTTCTGATCATTATTTTATCAAAGGGAGGATCTATCTGCTCAATTGCCCCTACACACTGCACACAGATTTTCAATTGATTTCAGCATAAGATCTTTGAAAACCTGTTTGCCCAACAGATCCCAGCTTCACACCGCCACCACACACAGTGGTTCTCACCTGCCCGCCATGGCCACAGGGTTACTGTCTTTGCCAGTCTCAGTCCCTGCTGGTCGGGCACCGTCTGCTCTTCTTCACTTCCAGTCCTCAAGTGCCTGTGTAGTGTGATGCTCCTAGTATCCCCTGCATTATGTGCACACATGCCCAGTACTGGAAATGAAGAAGATGCCAGGGACCAGCCAAGACCAGGCTGTGCAGTAGACAGATTGAAGTAACTTTGCATCAATCACCAAATTGAATGCTGCTAGTGACGTGTTCCTGATCCGCCATAGTTCAATTGAAATTTTCTGTCTAGACCAATCAACCCAATCAAACGAGTTTGGCAACAAATTGCTTGATTGGTGTATTAAACAGGTCAAATGTTGCACCAATTTCAAACCGATTCGATCAGAGCAATCAAATCGTCCGTATATCGACGGGAGAAATTGATGAGTGCATGGCCTGCTTAATGTACAAGTAGTAGGTAGGGTACATTCTATTTAAAAGTGGCTTGTATGCATTAATTGCTTTAAAGGGCATCCACAGCTATAATTATTTGGTAGAGAATGTTGCTATTTGCACCAGCTGGCGAAAAATATGACCTGTATGGCTTCTTCCAATCTGGATTAGGGTACAGAGAGGCTTAAAGAGACTCTGTAACATCGAAAACATCGACTGGGGGGTACTCCCCTCGGGTGGGGGAAGCCTCGGGATCCTAATGAGGCTTCCCACGCCGTCCTCTGTCCCACGGGGGTCTCGCTGCAGCCCTCTGAACAGCCGGCGACAGACCCGACTATCAGTTCAATATTTACCTTTCCAGGCTCCAGCGGGGGCGCTGTGGCTGCTTTTGGCTCCGAAGTAGGCGGTAATACCCGATCTCAGTCGGGTCCGCTCTACTACGCAGGCGCCGGAAACTTGCGCCTGCGCAGTAGAGCAGACCCGACGGCGATCCGGTATTTCCGCCTACTTCAGACCCGGCAGCCACCAGAGCGCCTGCGCAGGAGCCAGGAAGGTAAATATTTACGTCGCCGCTGTACGGAGGGCTGCAGCGAGACCCCAGAGGGACGGAGGACGGCGTGGGAAGCCTCATTAGGATACTGAGGCTTCCTCCACCCGAGGTGAGTACCCCCCAGGGGACGGTTTCACGTTACAGATCCTCTTTAAGAGGTTGAAAACTGAATATTTTTTTCAGCTTAGATAAATATGTAACTAAATAACTTTATAAAGCTTTTTTTTTTATTTTTGCTTTATCTTCATTATAACCTGAGACAAGTAGGAAGATGGTATCTCTGCAAATGAAACTTAGACAGCAATAAAATTCTTACGGAGTTTCAAGTGCAACTACCTAATCAAAACTGAATACAAAAATTATTGCTGAAGTAACACTTTTCTAGTGACTGCACCATGTGCTTTGTAAGTTCTCTTGCCAAATCTCCTTAAATTAAATGCTTGACTGACACCTCCAGGAACAAAAAAGGCAGCTTCAGCCATGATAGAATGAATGGAACATATTTATCATTGTTGACAGGGCAAAACTGATGTTAAAGCTTTTCAGATTCAAAAAGCCCAATATGAGAGGACAAAAACAGCTGTTCCTAGCTATCTGTTAAAACTCATTACAGGCAAGGAAAAAAATCTCTCTCTCTAAAAAAAAATGAAAAAAATGTTAATTTAAACAAATAGTGATAAGAATAATGGATCTGTATGAACAGTCGGAAGAAGAAGTCCATCTTGACAATTTTATTTTCCTTGCATATCTCCATGACTAATTAATAGCATTTGTAACTCAAAACACATAATTTAACAATAGTGTCAACATCATTTTAGAGGTCTTTGCAGTGACAAAACATTTATGGAGATAAGAATGGAAAAAGTGAGACAGTATCTACATAAGGATCCACTCTGTTATTGCATTTGTAATGGTGCTAATTTAAAATGCATTTAAGAAATACATTTCCACATGAACTCCTGTAAGCTGTAAAAGCTTGCCAAGTAAAGCAAATTGTCATTTACAGAAGGCTTGATATATTTATTGTCAGAAACAAAATGGACATTAGAAAGAAAATCAGTTGTTAAAGACCAAACAGTTTTTTCCCCCTCTAACGATGGTAAAGATGTGCAAGTGTTCTTATTTTTTCCCTAACAATGAACCACCCCTTCAGACATCAAAAGACAAGATAATAAGGCACTTCTAGTACAATTCAAGATTATATTCAACATCTAAAGGCTCATCTCTTGTCAGTTTGCATTTACTCTTCCAGAGATGTGATGCTTCTATCATCATGCTGTCAAAAGGAGTCTGGCAAAAGTGATGAGGCCTCTCATTTCACACACTTAGTGTTTTATCAAATAGCCCAAGCTATTTCTGAGTCTACCAAAATGGAGGGATAATTTGAGGAAGGTCATGCACAAGTACAAAAATCTTGTATTGATTTGTGTGATTATGAAGTATTAAAATTGTACGTTTATGTTAGTTTCCAAGATGTTTTGTCATTTTATTTAGTAATATGGTTTTCTGGCTTGGAGGCAACATTTTTATTTCATTTTAATTCAATGCTTCTTGAAAATGTCTGGTAAGATTTTCAAACAAGGTGATTTTTTTTTAGATCTTTATTTATCTTTATTTACATTTTTATAAAAATTCTAGTATTTTATAATGTCTCATGCTGATAAAAATGCGTCAGGCTCACAGCTGTAAAGAATTGAGATATGTAGATTAAGGCATTTGCAAAAGCACAATTATTCCAAAGGCGTCTCTAGAGAAGTGCAGGCGTGGCTAATGCCCTGGGTGCCACCTCCTTCCAGGCACTAGGGGGGGCACAGGTCTCTTTTCCTCCTCCCTGTGCTGCACAGAGAACACAGGAACACAGAAGGAGTTGCAGCGTTAATTTATCACTGTGAGGGGACGGAGCACCTTCCCAACCCCCTTCCCTTCAGCTGATTGCTCGTATTAGCAGATGGTCCTGCGGCCTTCACACTGTCTTAGCACAGAAAATCAGTGAACGAGTGCTCAGGGCTTCTCTGCTGGGGAATCCTGTAGCTCCATACTGCCTGCTCTCCCTCCCTCCTGTCAGGATCTCTCCTGTAGCATGTCCTGTTGGTTGCAATGGAACTGCAACAAGGCAATTCTGATTTCTCTGCATGCATTCAGTTGTTTAGTTTTGATTGCATTTGCAATATGTCATTGCCATCTGCAATCACTCTGCAGTTCAGAGCAGCTCAGGGTGCTGTCATGAATTCACCTATGGCTTGCAGCAGTTGAACTACAGCCAGACAGGGATGCTCACTGGATGCATTTATGAGTAATCACAAGTGATTACTCATGATTCAAATTATGTTTAATTGGTGCAGGTGTGCGGCGGGGATACAAGGGGTTATTTACCCATAATTCTGCTGTCTGCCCTGCATTCCAAAGAGCTTGCACGCGTCCTATTGGTCACATTGCAAACCTCACACCGACGCACATCCTCCTTTCGGCTTGAAGGAAGAAGGGTACCAGTGTGAGGCTCGCAACGTGACCAGGATGCGTGCAAGCTCTTTGGAACGCAGGGCAGATGGCGGAATTATTGGTAAATAACCCCTTGTACCCCCACCGCACACCTGCACCAATTGAACGTCATTTGAATCACAAGAAATCACCCAAGATTACTCGTAAATGCATCTGGTGAGCATCCCCGCAGCCAGACAGCTCTGAATTCCCTACATGCATGTTGCTGCATAATATTGCATGCATTTGTAATGAGAGTATTTTCCATCTGCAGTCAGCCCTGCAGTCTTCAATAAGACCAGCACAGGATTGAGTGATTACCATTCAGATGTGTGGGCATTTGCATGTCTGCTCTCATTGGGTGATGTTCATAGAAAAGTCTCCTCCTCCTCTCGCACCTTGCCTGTCATAGCATTCATCTTTGTCTTAGTTGCTGCTGGGGTCTGTGTTTGAATTGTGAATGACCTTGTCTTGCCTTGCCTTGTTTAGCCTTGTTTGTGGACATAAATGTCCTCCTAGTCCTGCTAGCCTGGACTCAGCCATCACTGTGGTGTGATTGGCTAGTGCTCCAGTTGGTTCTGATCCCGTGGACATCATTGTCCTTCTAGTCCTGCAAGTCTGGACACAGCCATAAGTGCTGAGGTGTTTGGCTAGTATTCCAGCTAGTTCAGATCCTGTGGACATGACTATAGCTGTGGTTGCTATTAGTTATGCTCCTTCCTGTTTGTCTTGTTTGTGCCTGTGTGGATGTTTGCTATCACTGAGGCAGAGATTAGATTGGCAAACATTCCTTCTGTCTGTCTGTTTTTCTGTCCTTGTCTACTCAGTGTGGTGGACATCAGATGTTCAGTGCTGAAGTCACAATTAGCAACCATTGTGTCTCATTTATTGTGGCAGTTTTCGGAAGCTCAGAGCTGCGGTCACTCTGAGCAATCTTGCTCTCTGGTCTATAGCTCCTGTAGACTTGACAGCTGCCTGCTCACCACCTTGCTGTATTATCATAGCTTGTGTAATCACCTCCACAAGTGCATTCCGCACTACAGTCTGATATTACCCTGCCCAGTTTGTCTTGCCTACTGGGTTCTAGTAGTACTCTTGTCTTCCCGGCCTCAGTCTGTATACCTTGCACGCTGAAGTCCTGTGGGGTAGCCGTAGTCAGGTAGGCGTACTGGTCTCCCATTCACGTGGGGGCTTGGCGTATAGATGAAGAGCGTGGTATTAGGTTGTGGTATAGAGGCTGAAGGAAGACCCGAGATCTGCCAAGCCTTACACCTCCCTTCTATTCAACTGCTGTGGATAGTAAACATTCCAGCAGACGTTTCCCCACCACACGGATAAAATAGAGACGTTTAGTGCAGAGGCGTATCTACAAACGTGCAGGCGTGGCTAATGCCCTGGGCGCCGCCTCCTTCCAGCTACTAGGGGGGCGCAGTTCCCTCTTCCTCCTCCCTGTGCTGTGAATGCTCGCTTCTGCCCTCCGCTCAAGTGTGTAAATAAAGATTGGACAGAGCACATTACAGCCTCCCTCCCCCTTCCCTTCATCTGTATCAGTGCCGGTATTAGCTCAGGTCCTGCAGCCATCAACCCTGCCTGAGCAGCACGGAAGATCAGTGATGGCTGCTCAGGGCTTCTCTGCTGGGCAATCCTGCAGCTCCGTATTGCCTGCTCGATCTCCCTCCCTCCTCAGCTGCTGGGGACAGTAACATATCAGCAGTCATTTCCCCACCACACGGATAACACAGAAAGTCTGTGAAAGGCAGATCAACATCTCTCCCCCTCCACAGCTGCTCTACAATCGCCTGGCTGGTCTTCCTGCTTCTCTGAACAGACCCAGCCGGTGGATTACAGAGTGGCTGCAGGAAGGGGAGAGATGCAGATCTGCTGGTCACTGAACTTCTGTGCTACACGTGGTGGGGCAATGAGTGCTGAAACACTGTGAGTACCCACCCCACACTAGCCAGATTCTGCCATCCATCTATCCATCCACCCCAGCCAGATTCTGCCATCCATCCATCCACCCCAGCCAGATTCTGCCATCCATCCATCCACCCCAGCCAGATGCTGCCAGCAAGCAGCCAGATGCTGCCACCCACCCCAACAAGCAGCCAGATGCTGCCACCCACCCCAGCCAGATGCTGCCAGCAAGCAGCCAGATGCTGCCACCCACCCCAGCAAGCAGCCAGATGCTGCCACCCACCCCAGCCAGATGCTGCCAGCAAGCAGCCAGATGCTGCAACCCACCCAGCCCAGCAAGCAGCCAGATGCTGTCCCCCACCCACCTCAGCATGCAGTCAGAATATTTATTTAATTTTAAGGCACATGGCTACTTAAATCTACAATATAGGGGACCATGCCTATTCAATTTATGTTACAGGGACACTTTAAACTAGTAATTGGGGGGGGGGGGCACAAATTTAGTGTTTGCCATAGGCGCCATATTACTCAGATACGCCCCTGGTTTAGTGAGACGGATCTGCATCTCTCCTTTTCTACAGCTGTTCTGCAATCTCCTGCTTTGGTCTTCCTGCTTCTCTGAACAGACACAGCTGAAGGATTACAGAGTAGCTGCAAGAAGGGGAGAAGTGCAGTTCTGATGGTCACTAAACTTCTGTTACACATGGTGGGGAAATGAGTGCTGGAACACTGGATAATCTTCCACAGCTGTTGATGAGGGAGGCAGTATAGGCAATATGGAGCCAGAGGATTCCACAGAAGAGGAGCCCCAAGCAGCATGCCCCTGATCTTCTGTGTTTGGGCAGTGAAATAGATGCAGCAGGACCTCCGAGAAAAGTATAAACAACAGCACCCCTTATTTGACATTCATAATAGAAAGATAGCATAGGTGATAAGGTAAACGGTTTGTGCATAGTTATTGTGAGTGCTGTTGTGCATCGTGTTGGACGCACAGATGGCATATATTCTGATAATAGATGTGTAAAAAGAGATCCAGTAAGCAGTGGAAAGAGATGAAAATAACATTGTGAATCTGGATAGATTGCTCAGGGATTATCAAAAAATAGTTACATTTTTTAGAAGAAAAAGGAATTTATTATAGCAGGTACAATTCCAAGAGGGGTTAGGGAAAGAATAATCCCAGCTTCCCATTTATTGACTGACAGATTTACAGTGGGATGCGAAAGTTTGGGCAACCTTGTTAATCGTTATGATTTTCCTGTATAAATATTTTGTTGTTAAGATAAAGAATGTTGGTTAAATATATCATATAGGAGACACATACAGTGATATTTGAGAAGTGAAATGAAGTTTATTGTATTTTCAGAAAGTTTGTTATAATTGTTTAAACAAAATTAGGCAGGGGCATACATTTGAAAAAAGAAATGAAATCAATATTTAGTAAATCCTCCTTTTGCAGAAATTACAGCCTCTAAATGCTTCCTGTAGGTTCCAATGAGAGTCTGGATTCTGGTTGAAGGTATTTTGGACCATTCCTCTTTATAAAACATCTCTAGTTAATTTGGGTTTGATGGCTTCTGAGCATGGACAGCCAGGGCCGAGCCTGGACGGGTGCTGCGGGTGCAAGGCACCCAGGCGCCTGCCTCTGAGAGGCGCCGCCGGGCCGCCGCTCTCCCACTGTGGCCGAGGCTTCCTCCCTCCCTCTAGCCGCCGGCGCCACGTCAGACCTCGATCAGGCGGGCGGGCGCTAGGACCTAGCACGCCGCACTGATATGCGGAAGTGGCATCACTTCCGCATATAGAGTGGGTGCGTCTGGCGCCCTCTTTCTGGTCGGGTCGCCCCGCCCGCTGATTGAGCTCTGAAGCTGCTGCAAGGTGAGGGGGGAGCGGCAGCGGCGGCGGCAGCGGCTGGGAGGGAGGCAGCGAGGCAGCGCGCTCCTGTCACTCACTACCTAAATGGGGACCCTATACCTCTGACTACATATACTGGGGACAAATACACCTGGCTACATATACTGGGCACATATAACCCTGGCTACATATACTGGGGACATATACACCTGGCTACATATACTGGGCACATATAACCCTGGCTACATATACTGGGGACATATACCTCTGCCTACATATACTGGGGACATATACCTCTGCCTACATATACTGGGGACATACACCTGCCTACATATACTAGGGACATATACCTCTGCCTACATATACTGGGGACATACACCTGCCTACATATACTGGGGACATATACCTCTGCCTACATATAATGGCACATATACCCCCTGGCTACATATACTGGGGACATATACCTCTGCCTACATATACTGGGGACATATACCTCTGACTACATATACTGGGCACATATACCCCCTGCCTACATATACTGGGCACATATACCCCTGGCTACATATATTGGGCACATATACCCCTGGCTACATATACTGGGCACATATACCCCTGGCTACATATACTGGGCACATATACCCCTGGCTACATATACTGGGCACATATAACCCTGGCTACATATACTGGGGACATATAACCCTGGCTACATATACTGGGGACATATACCTCTACCTACATATACTGGGGACATACACCTGCCTACATATACTGGGGACATATACCCCCTGGCTACATATACTGGGCACATATACCCCTGGCTACATATACTGGGCACATATACCCCTGGCTACATATACTGGGCACATATACCCCTGGCTACATATACTGGGCACATATACCCCTGGCTACATATACTGGGCACATATACCCCTGGCTACATATACTGGGCACATATACCCCTGGCTACATATACTGGGCACATATACCCCTGGCTACATATACTGGGCACATATACCCCTGGCTACATATACTGGGCACATATAACCCTAGCTACATATACTGGGGTCATATACCTCTGCCTACATATACTGGGGACATATACCTGCCTACATATACTGGGCACATATACCCCTGGCTACATATACTGGGGACATATACCTCTGCCTACATATACTGGGGACATATACCCCCTGGCTACATATACTGGGGACATATACCTCTGCCTACATATACCGGGAACATATACCTCTGACTACATATACTGGGCACATATACCCCCTGGCTACATATACTGGGGACATATACCCCCGTCTACATATACTGGGGACATATACCCCTGACTACATATACTGGGGACATATAACCCTGGCTACATATACTGGGGACACATAATCCTGGCTACATATACTGGGGACATATACCTCTGCCTACATATACTGGGGACATACACCTGCCTACATATACTGGGGACATATACCTCTGCCTACATATACTGGGGACATACACCTGCCTACATATACTGGGGACATATACCTCTGCCTACATATACTGGGACATATACCCCCTGGCTACATATACTGGGGACATATACCTCTGCCTAAATATACTGGGGACATATACCTCTGACTACATATACTGGGGACATATACCTCTGACTACATATACTGGGCACATATACCCCCTGCCTACATATACTGGGCACATATACCCCTGACTACATATACTGGGCACATATAACCCTGGCTACATATACTGGGGACATATACCTCTGCCTGCATATACTGGGGACATACACCTGCCTACATATACTGGGCACATATACCCCTGGCTACATATACTGGGGACATATACCTCTGCCTACATATACTGGGCACATATACCCCTGGCTACATATACTGGGGACATATACCTCTGCCTACATATACTGGGGACATATACCCCCTGGCTACATATACTGGGGACATATACCTCTGCCTACATATACTGGGAACATATATCTCTGACTACATATACTGGGCACATATACCCCCTGCCTACATATACTGGGCACATATACCCCTGGCTACATATACTGGGCACATATACCCCTGGCTACATATACTGGGCACATATACCCCTGGCTACATATACTGGGCACATATACCCTTGGCTACATATACTGGGCACATATACCCCTGGCTACATATACTGGGGACATATACCCCCTGGCTACATATACTGGGGACATATACCCCTGGCTACATATACTGGGCACATATACCCCTGGCTACATATACTGGGCACATATACCCTTGGCTACATATACTGGGCACATATACCCCTGGCTACATATACTGGGCACATATACCCCTGGCTACATATACTGGGTACATATACCCTTGGCTACATATACTGGGCACATATACCCTTGGCTACATATACTGGGCACATATACCCTTGGCTACATATACTGGGCACATATACCCCTGGCTACATATACTGGGGACATATACCTCTGCCTACATATACTGGGGACATATACCCCCTGGCTACATATACTGGGGACATATACCTCTGCCTACATATACTGGGGACATATACCTCTGACTACATATACTGGGGACAAATACCTCTGACTACATATACTGGGCACATATACCCCCTGGCTACATAAACTGGGGACATATACCCCTGCCTACATATACTGGGACATATACCCCTGCCTACATATACTGGGCACATATATCCCTGGCTATATATTCTGGGGACACTGGCTGTTTGTCATTATGTGCATTTGCTGGTGAAAAGCTGTCTCTTATTATGTGCATTTGCTGGTGAAAAGCTGTCTCTTATTATGTGCATTTGCTGGTTAAAAGCGGTCTCTTGTTATGTGCATTTACTGGTGAAAAGCGGTCTCTTGTTATGTGCATTTACTGGTGAAAAGCGGTCTCTTATGTGCATTTACATGGGGAAAAGCTGTCTCTTATGTGCATTTAGTGGGGAAATTTTGTCATCTAAAAATCTTGAAAGGTTGGCAACACTGGCAGGCTGCGCGGCGCAACGGGAAAGATACAGGCAGCCCACCTCACGCTTAGGCTTGGCAAGGGGAAGGAGCCGACGTCAGCAAGCGAGAGTAGGGTGGCCGCAGGCTGCCATAAATACGCAGTGTGTGACTGCGTCGCACTCGCAGAGCCTCTCAGCCTGAGTC
This sequence comes from Hyperolius riggenbachi, assembly GCF_040937935.1. Taxonomy (NCBI): domain Eukaryota; kingdom Metazoa; phylum Chordata; class Amphibia; order Anura; family Hyperoliidae; genus Hyperolius; species Hyperolius riggenbachi. The sequence continues at coordinate 164,666,003 of NC_090650.1, forward strand.
AGTCCAGAGACTAGCAGACTCGCAGGCAGCCAAAGCCAGCCAGGAGCAAGCACATGGAAGAGGGGTAGGAATGGGGTATCACATGCATGCGTAAAGAGGTGGAAGGTGTGGGTGTGATTAGGCAGGACATGGGTGTGGTTATGTGGTTGAGCGTGGTTAATTTAACCACTCCCATAGGCGCCAGAGAAAATCTTGCACCCAGGTGCCAGGCAACCCAGGCTCACCCCTGTGGACAGCTCTCTTTAACTCATACCAAAGATTTTGAATTATATTCAGGTCTGGGGACTGAGATGGCCATTCCAGAACGCAGGGGTGCCTTTAGCCATTTTCTCACTCCAGGCGAGAAAACCTGTGGCGCAACCCCCCCCCCCACCAGCCCCCGTGGAGCGGAGGCCCCCCCCATGAAAAGAATCGTAATGCAGCAGTGTTTCACTAGAAAGTAATCATAATGCGGCAATCTTTCACCAGAAAATAATCGTAATGCAGCAGCATTTCACCAGAAAATAATCGTAATGGGGCAGTGTTTCACTAGAATACCAACGTAATGCGGCAATCTTTCACCAGAAAATAATCGTAATGCAGCAGTGTGGCTTAATTCAGCAACATGGCGCCCCCCAGGACCAATGGCACTCCAGGCAATGGCCTGTACTGCCTATGCCTATGCCTAGAGGTGCCCCTGCCAGAACGTTGTAATTGTTCCTCTGCATGAATGCCTTACTGGTAGAGTTGGGCCGAACGGTTCGCCTGCGAACGGTTCCATGCGAACTTCAGTGGTTCGCGTTCGCGTCCCGCAGGCGAACTTTTGCAGAAGTTTGGTTCGCCCCATAATGCACCATGAGGGTCAACTTTGACCCTCTACATCACAGTCAGCAGGCCCAGTGTAGCCAATTAGGCTACACTAGCCCCTGGAGCCACTCCCACCCCCCCGTGTGCCTGCGTTAGTGAGAGTAGGGCGAGCTGCTGCAGACTGTCTCTCATAGGGAAAGATTAGTTAGGCTTAGCTTGTTCCTGGCTGCATACCTGTTCTGTTGCATACCTGTACTGTGAACCCACCACTGCATACCTGTTCAGTGAACCCACCACTGCATACCTGTTCAGTGAACCCACCACTGCATACCTGTTCAGTGAACCTGCCACTGCATACCTGTTCTGTGAACCCACCACTGCATACCTGTTCAGTGAACCTGCCACTGCATACCTGTTCTGTGAACCCACCACTGCATACCTGTTCTGTGAACCCACCACTGCATACCTGTTCAGTGAACCTGCCACTGCATACCTGTTCTGTGAACCCACCACTGCATACCTGTACTGTGAACCCACCACTGCATACCTGTTCAGTGAACCCACCACTGCATACCTGTTCAGTGAACCCGCCACTGCATACCTGTTCAGTGAACCCGCCACTGCATACCTGTTCTGTTCAGTGAACCCGCCACTGCATACCTGTTCTGTTCAGTGAACCCGCCACTGCATACCTGTTGTGTTCAGTAAACCCGCCACTGTATACCTGTTCAGTGAACCCGCCACTGCATACCTGTTCTGTTCAGTGAACCCGCCACTGCATACCTGTTCTCGCCATGGTGCGCACCAGTCCAGCACGGCCGTCACTACACAAATAGCTGTTTGCGGTGTGTTACACGGTGAGTTTGGTGTGTCAATGTGAAGCAGTACCTTAATTACACTACCTGATTGATGTATACACATGCAAGATGTTTTAAAGCACTTTAGGCCTGTCATTTAGCATTCAATGTGATTTCTGCCCTTAAAACGCTGCTTTGCGTCAAATCCAGATTTTTCCCGGGGACTTTTGCCATGTATCCCACTCCTCCACCTGGGGGTCCAGGTGTTAGACCCCTTGAAACATCTTTTCCATCACTTTTGTGGGCAGCATATTTTTTTTTTTTTTTCAAAGTTCGCATCCCCATTAAAGTCTATTGCGGTTTGCGAACTTTTACGCGAACCGAACCTTACGCGGAAGTTCGCGAACCCGGTTCGTGAACCTAAAATCGGAGGTTCGGCCCCACTCTACTTACTGGATTTTGAGCAGTGCTTAGGGTCATTGTCTTGTTGAAAGATGCAGTGCAGCTTCAGCTTTGTCGCTGATTCCTGGACATTGATTTCCAGAATCTGCTGATACTGAGTGGAATCCATGAGTCCCTCAACTGTGACAAGATTCCCAGTCCCTGCACTGGCCACACCAGTGATGGGCAGATATTTTCCGTGATCACAGAATAGCCATGATTCATGAGCATTTTTTCACTATTCGGCTTCGGTATTTGACGCCGTGATCGATTGTCGATCACGGAAATCAGCCACGAGGCATGCCATGATTACAAATATTCAGGCCGTGATCACGCTCGTTATCGCAGGAAAAGGCCATGATTAGATAGGTCATGATTGGGTGGAAATGATGTCTCTGGGCCAATCAGAGGACCCCAGCCAGGCCCTAGCAACCAATCATAGGAGGGGAGGCTATGCCCTCCTCTCCTGTATATAAAGTGGCGGCCATGATGAAAAGCTTCATCCTTGCTAGACTGTGGCACTGAGAGGATCATCTCCAGATCATTTGTTGCTTCAGCAAGGGCGTTGGTTTGTCCAAAACATAGAAGTCTATTGCTGTTCGCCAAGTTCGCGCGAACCCAAACTTTTGCAGAAGTTCGCGTTCGAGGTTCACGAACCTAAAATCGGAGGTCGAGCCATCTCTATACCCAATATGGAATTTTTTCCATGTGTCCACCCTGGATGCAAGCTATGCAGTGTGTAACTCCTGCAAAAAAATGTTGAGCCATGGGCGTAACGTGGCCAAGATGGGTACCTCACCCCTCCAGAGCAGGGATGAGCAGAAACTACGCCAGTGCGAATTTATGCATCGTAGTTCGCATCTACACATCGCAATTCGTAGGTGAAGTTTCAAAACTACGCTTACAAATTTACGCGTAGCGAAGTACCGTTACACATAGCTTACGCCCATTATGCGTAGTTAACATGTGTATTGCGTAGTGAACTACGAATGCATTACTCGCATCAAATTTTCTACATGCGATTGTATGCTTACAAATTTACACATTGGAAAGGGAATGTACGCATAGAAGAGTTACCGGTATAAGCATTTAAAGAGGAATTAATGCGTAAACTTTTTTTCTTCCCACTACGCGTAATTGCGTATTTTAACGCGTAGTCTACAAAATGCATACGAAGTGAACATTTGATTTCGAAGCCATAGTTTGGCGAAGCGTAATTGCGTAAAACTATGCGTAGTTCCAGCGTAGTGAAGTTGGCTGATTACGACCATCTGCTCCAGAGCAATCTGAAGAGTTCTGACCAGAAGTATTTTGCAGAGTTTAAGAGGCTGAAGGACCAGGAAGAGGGTGGTCAGAGCAGGAGACCCACCATGCAGCATTCAGGAGCATCAGCAGCAGAATCGTGCCTCCCTCATGGTTGTCAAGTCGCCACAGCAGCACGAAAACGCACTTCATTCCAGTGCGCCCTCGACAGCTCATGCCACAGACATTAAGGCTGGTGAGGTCAGCCAGTGCTCATTGACCTCCTCAGTGACCTCCTCAGCTTCCCCTGCAGGACATCGGCAGACCCTGCTGAGTGACAGCATTCAATGTTTGACCAAGCCTCTTCCTCCTGGCCACAGGCGCATCCGGATGCTGAACGGCTTGCTGGCCTGGGCCATGTGTTCACAGCTCCTTCCATACTCCCTGGTGCAGGAGGGGAGTGATATGCGTATGCTGCTCCAGTTTGGGATACGTGTGTGGAGGATCCCCAGCTGCCACTACTTTTCAAGGACCACAATCCCAGCTCTGCACGAGTTTGTGGAGGCAAATGTGGCCCGTTCACTCGCCGTGGGTGAGCGGGTCCATATCAGCAAGGACTCGTGGAGCAGCCGATTTGGGACAGGCTGTTACCTGTCCATTACCGCACACTGGGTGACAGTGGTGGAAGGGGGTGAGAAGAATGCAGCAGCAGCTGGCACGGCAGCAGGCTAGCTGGTGGTGCCACCATGCGGGATCAGAGCAGCTGGCTCCTCTGATCCCATTCCCTCCACACCCCACAAGCAAGTCTGCCTCAGCAGCAGCGCAAAGCCTCGCCACTGCCAAGCACTGCTAAAATTGGTAAGCATGGGTAAGGAGAAACTGACGGCCGCCCTCAGGGACCAGGAACAGTAGTGGTTGACCCCCAGAGGCCTCAAATTCGGTTACGTGGTGTCTGATAATGGGTACAACCTGGTGGCTACAGTGCACAGGGGACACCTCAACCACATCCCCTGCTTGGCCCATGTCCTAAATTTGGTGGTGCTGTGCTTCTTGTGCACCTTTATGGGGATGGACCAGCTGCTGGAAGATGCTTGGAAGCTGTTGCACCATTTCTGCCGCTACACCACTGCCTTTGCAACTCTGGCCCACCTGCAGCAGCTCGTGTGCCTGCCATCACACCACCTGATTATAGATGTCCCAACTCGCTGGAGCTTTACTCTGGCGATGTTGGAGCGGATGTGGCAGCACAGGATGGCTCTTCGCAAGTAGATCTGTGAGGAAAATGTCTACAGCTCCACCACCCTAAAGGTGATCTCCGCAGCTCAGTAGACACACATGCAACAAGTGTGCCTTGTCTTGGCTCCCTTCCTGCAGGGAACCAAGATGGTGAGCTAGGCACGGGTATCCGTCCGTGAGTGGGTGCCCCTGGTTTGCATGCTGGACAGGGCGCTGTGTGACCTAATGAAAGAGGGGCAAGCCCCAAGCCAGCTGTATCAGGAGCAGTTGGCAGCACAGTCCACCTCAAAGGAGGAGGAGGACAACGACTTTCAGGTAGTGGAGGAGGAGTTGGAGGTCCCTAATCTGGTTGCTGAGGGGGAGCAGCAGAGCGCTGCCGTTGTGTGGGGGTGGCAGTTTAAGGAGGACATGGCGCAGGGAGAGGAGGACAGGCATGTCCTCTCGGGGGACGATGAAGAAGATGTGCCTGCCAATGTCCGCCTCTTCCCCATGGCTGCACACATGCTGACTGCTTTCGCAGGGACCCCTAGGTGATCCATATGCATGAAAGGGAGGAAATCTGGATGACCTTGATCCTGGACCCACGTCTGAAGCGGAAGCTGGGACAGTTCATTCCAGCATCCACCACTGAGCGTCGCACAAGGGAGTTGCAGAAGGCCCTTGTGCGCAGACTGCAGGAAGCATTCCCCCAGCCTTCCACCCCCGGTGTTGCTGTTCTGCCAACCCAGCAACAGGTGAATGCGGCCACCAGCAGCAGCAGCATCCGGCGCCCAGGAGACCTGCTGAGCCTAACAAAGAGCTTGTTTGCAGAAGTGCCAGCCACGACATCCTCCTCCAACCAGCACCAGCAACTGACCAGCATGGTGTCTGACTACATGGGGTCATTCAGCGGGCTTGACACCGGCAGCCCCGTGGACCCCATGGAGTACCGAGTCAAGAGACTGGGCATGGTCCCTCATTGGTGGCACCACAGCACGAGAATTGTGCCCAAAAATTGTAAGTATCCGTGGACACTGGCAGTGGGAACACAGACTTTAGTAGTTAAACACAACATCAGTAGCAGGAGGAGGAGGAGGACTAAGGACTCAGTAGCAGCAGCACAGAAAGGCATGGCCCCTCATTGGTAGCACCACAGCACGAGAATTGTGCCTACAAATTGTAAGTATCCGTGGACCCTGGCAGTGGGAACACAAACTAAACTAGTAGTTTAATCGAGGAACATCAGCGGCAGCAGAAGGAGGACAAAGCAGTCAACATGGCAGCAGAGAACGACCATGGCACCTCACTGGTGTCACCACAGCAAAAAATGAACTGAACCAGGCCAAAAACGAGTACCAGGCAGGTTCTAACTTGCTTTGGAAAGGCAGGCATTGTTAAAAAATTGCAGCAGCCACTTCATGTCCCCCTGTGTCCGACAGCAGGGGCCAGGAACTCGCCTTCCACCCAAGCCTGGTTAATTTTCAGGAACGTGAGTTTGTCCACAGAGTCATTGGAAAGCCGAGAACGCTTTTCGGTGACCATGCCACCGGCTGCACTAAAGCATCTCTCGGAGAGGACACTGAAAGAGGGGCAGGAAAGGACTTCCAGGGTGTACTGGGCAGGGGTGCTCGGATACCACTTTTTAAAATCCGGGTAGGATTCGTATTCGGATACCCAGATATCCAATCCGGGTCGGATATCCGAGTTCAAAATGTTCCAATCCAGATCAGAATCGGATATCCGACCCCAGTATCCGGGATATCCGGCTGGATTCGGATATCTGGATAGAAAAACGGAAGTGCCCTTTAAATTGCTTTAAAAAGGGTTTTTAGGGTCAATGAGGCATGTATCATTATTTTGCAAAGGGGAACGCTAATTGATGATGTGAGGACTTAAAATACGTGCAAAGTGCAAAGTGCCACGTGCAAAGTGCCAAAGTGCAAAGTGCCACTTGCAAACACGTGCAAAATGCCAAGTGCCACGTGCAAACACGTGCAAAGTGCCACATGCAAACACGTTCAAAGTGCCATGTGCAAAGTGCCACGTGCAAAGTTCAAAGTGCCACATGCAAACACGTGCAAAGTGCAAAGTGTCACGTGCAAGTGACCTTTATGCGCTGAGGAGGCGAGTCAGCTGATGTGCAGGTCAGCTGACCATGGCCGCTGCTTCCGCATGGCTGATTGGTCGGGTCGCCTAGGGCGGGCCATCTGGATCATCTGTCTGTATTTAAGTTCAGAGCTCTCAGTAGCTCGTTGTCTGTTGTTGCTGATACTTTGCAGTGAAAGCTCTCAGACCTTAGTCAGATCCGTGTGTGTTTGAACCGGCAGGACCCCAGGGATTCGCACTTAGCATAGGATTATTATTATTACTGTAATATTATTATTATTATTGTGTATGAACATTGCCTGAACTTTTGACTATTCTCTGCCTATCGATTCTGCACCTCTGCCAATATGATCTGTTGCCAACTCTAGCCTGAACTCTTACTCTGATTTTGCCTCCTGATTCTATACTTTTGCCCATCTGATCTGCTGCCGACCGCGGCCTGTTTACAACTACGAGTTTGCCTGACAATTCTGTACCGCTGCCTGACCGACCTGTTACCAACCTCGCTTGTACGACCATTCTCAGTCTAGTGATAGCCCCAGCCACCAAGGGCTTTCACTTAGGAGTACTCCTGTTATTACTGTGCACCAAATACACGTGTGATCACACTCTGAATAAAGCACTAACCAGAGCCGGGACAAGGTCCTCCAGCACCCAAGGCTGAGACACCAAAGTGCGCCCCTCCATCCCTCCCACCCCAGCCATCACACACTGATTGCTATTAGACTAAGAGGCGCCACAGGGCCCACAACCTCCCCAGCACCTTAATATCTAGTTATCTGGCTTGCAGTCACTGCCATGTATCCCCTTTTCTTATTTCTTTCTGCTTCAAACACAATTAGGAATGACAGCTGAATGAATTCTGCGCCCCTCCTACACTGCGCCCTGAGGCTGGAGCCTCTCCAGCCTATGCCTCGGCCCGGCCCTGGCACTAACTATAGTTCTGATAGAGCACGTTCTGATATACAGACACGCCACTAATCATTACATAACAACAGACCAAAAATGACTATGGAGGCCTTAAATGCGCAGGTTCAGGCTTTAACTGTAGCTGTCGAGCAGTTAACCACTACTGTTGCGTCACAACAGGCTCAGTTAAATCTCCTGTCTGAGGCTATACGCAGCCCACAGGAATCTGTAACATCATCGCCTCCCCCTCGTGTTTTTGAACCTAAAATGGCGCTCCCCGAGAAATTTTCAGGTCTTAAGTCAGATTTCAGAAATTTCAGAAATAGGTGTATGTCTTATTTTGAAATGAGACCCCTATCATCAGGCTCTGAATTGCAGCGGGTAACTCTGATTAAAACGTTATTACACGGGGACTCTCAAACTTGGGCTTATAATCTGCCAGACGGCCACGAAGCCTTGATGTCCGTTCAGGCATTTTTTTAAGGCCATGGCGGTTATTTATGATGACCCTGACATAGCCACCACAGCTGAGAGAAAATTGAAAAGACTACACCAGGGTCATGGTACAGTGGAGGATTACGCCTCAGAGTTTAGGAAGTGGGCGGTTTCTTCCAGATGGGAACATTTCGCCTTATTGTGTTGTTTCCTTACAGGGTTGTCAGATTCAGTATCAGATGTCATGATCAGTCATCCTGAACCCAAAACACTGGATGAAGCGATAGCTTAAGCTATTAAAATATATTGCAGGATCAGATATCACAAACAGGGCAGATCGCCTACATTTTCTAAAGTACTTTCTACTCCTTCAGTTACGACTAGTACGGATGAGCCAATGCAGATAGGCCATACCAAACTGTCCGAGGCTGAAAAAAACAGGAGAAGGAAAGAGGGTCTCTGTTTGTACTATGGGGAGAAAGGTCATCTTATCCAAAATTGCAGTAAGAAGTAGAAAACTTCTCTGCCTAGGTGTAGTAGGAGGTACTACCCTAGGCGAACCTGTTTTACCTCCAGAAAATGCCAAAATGTTATTACCTTGTTCTATCACATGGCAGAATCAGGTCTATAACACCCAGGCCTTTGTCGACTCAGGTTCTGCAGCCAATTTTATCGATTCGGATTTAGCCTCTAAATGAAATATTCCCATCCACTCTCTGGGAAGGCAAATTTATGTAACTGCGATTGATGACTCTCCCCTACAAAACAAACAGCCTCTTACGCAGACTCCTCCCCTCTTTTGTCACATGGGGGTTCTGCATAAGGAGGAAATACAGTTTTATGTCCTTAACATGTCTTCCTCTACTATTGTTTTGGGTCTTCCCTGGTTGCGTAAACACTCTCCCCTGATAGATTTGAACACTGGGCAATTGTTGCCATGGTCCCCAGTCTTCCAAAAACAATGTCTGGAGAAAATTGCCATGTGTTCTGTTGATGTTCAGGTTGAGGGTGTTCCTCCGCAGTATGTAGCTTTTTCTGATGTGTTTTGTCCCCGTTCTGCGGATAAACAACCTCCTCATAGGGAATTTGATTGCCCCATAGATTTGAGGCCTGGCACCATGCTCCCTAGAGGTCATTTGTACAACCTCTCAGGTCCAGAACAGGTAGCCATGAAAGATTACATCAAGGAAAACCTTGAGAAAGGTTTCATCCATCCCTCTAAGTCACCGGCAGGGGCAGGATTCTTCTTTGTTCAAAACAAAGATGGTGGACTCCGTCCATGTATAGATTATAGAGCCTTGAACAAAATTACCATCCAGAACTGTTATCCGCTGCTGTTGATTGAAGACTTATTTGCACAAGTTTCTGGGGCCAAACTGTTCCCCAAGCTGGACCTGAGAGGGACATACAATTTGATTTGTATCAGACAAGGGGATGAATGGAGACAGCCTTCAACACACCCGATGTGCACTACGAGTACTTGGTGATGTCCTTCGGGTTGTGCAATGCCCCTGCGGTCTTCCAGGAATTTGTTAATGAGATCTTTAGGGAGGTATTGGGACGGTTTGTCGTGGTGTACTTGGATAATATTCTGATTTTCTCTAAAAACCTCCTAGAACAACGAGAACATGTTCAATTTGTGCCAACTAAACATCTGTCTGTATGCCAAGTTGAAAAAGTGCCTGTTTGAGGTTTCAGAGATATCATTCTTGGGGTACATCATCTCCACCAATGGTCTGTCCATGGACCCGAAGAAAGTTTCAGCCATACTAGAGTGGCCGCAACCTGTGGGTTTGAAGGCACTCCAGAGGTTTTTAGGATTTGCAAATTATTGTAGAAAATGTATTAAGGGTTTTTCCACTGTAATTACCCCCCTTACTGATCTAACCAAAAAAGGAGCAGATATCTATAATTGGTCTGAAAAAGCGTGTACAGCTTTCTCTCAGCTGAAGACCCTTTTTTGTTCAGCTCCTATCTTGCGACATGTGGACGTCACATGTCCCTACATTGTGGAGGTGGACGCTTCCGAGGTAGGAGTGGGGGCTGTACTGTCTCAGCATTCCGGGGTTCAAGGACTATTACATCCTTGTGCATTCTTTTCGTGCAAATTTTCACCAGCGTAAAAAAATTATGATATTGGTAACAGGGAACTGTTGGCCATTAAGATGGCTTTTGAAGAGTGGCGCCACTGGCTGGAGGGGGCAGAGCATGTGATCACGGTGTACACCGACCATAAAAATTTGGAGTACATTGAGGGATCAAAGAGGCTCAACACAAGGCAGGCTCGTTGGGCCCTCTTTTTCTCCCGATTCCAGTTTATCATCACCTACAAACCTGGAAGTAAAAACATTAAAGCGGACGCATTGTCCCATTGCTTTGAACCCGAGACAGTACAGCCCTCATCCCCTGTCAATATCCTACCCAAGCATGTTGTGGTAGCTGCTACAGAACCTATGGAGGTTTCGGCAACTACCCTGCAATACTTTCAGCACGACTCCCCAGAGGGAAGACCTGATGGTCGCTTGTTTGTCCCACTACATCTGCGTTTTCAAATAATGCAGATGTTTCACTGCCATAAAACTATTTGGCACCCCGGGATAACCAGAACACAAGAATTGTTGTCCCGTTCAGTGTGGTGGTCCTCACTAAAGATCGACACTAGGGAATTTGTAATGTCTTGTATGGTCTGTGCACGGAGTAAACCTTCCAGACAGGCCCCTGCAGGGACACTGCAACCATTGCCCATGCCCACGGAACCATGGACACACATATCCATGGACTTTGTAAGAGATCTCCCCAAGTCAGAAGGAAAGACTGTGATTTGGGTAGTCGTGGACCGTTTCAGTAAAATGGTTCATTTCGTACCCCTGGAAAAACTCCCGTCTGCTCAAAAACTTGCAGATCTCTTTATTTCGTACGTCTTTCGCCTGCATGGCATACCAGAAAACATTGTCTCTGACAGGGGAGTGCAATTTGTTTCCACATTCTGGAGAGCTTTTTGTCGGCATTTGGGGTTAACTTTGTCCTTAACCAATCCCTAGAACAGTTTCTCCATTGTTACATGGCTGATTCCCAGCACGAATGGGTGAAATTCCTTTCTTTTGCGGAATTTGCCCATAATAATCTCATAAACACTTCATCAGGGTTTTCTCCATTCAGGTGGTCACGGGGAGGTCATCCAAATTTTCCCCACTACCTGTGATTAATTCACCTTTCCCTACGTTAGAGGGATGGCAGGAGTCTTTGAAAAGAATCTGGGCTTTAGTGAAAGTCAATTTAGAGAAGGCCTTTGAGGTGCAAAACAAACATGAAGACAAGAAGCGTTCTCCTGAGTGGGATTTTGCATCAGGGGATATGGTGTGGGTACCCACCCGTCATATTGCTCTGAGACAGCTGTCTGCTAAGTTTGGGCCTAAGTATATCGGTCCATATCCCATCACTGAAAAGATCAACAAAGTGACTTACTGTAACGATTGTGGAACTTTCTCCATGATCAGAGCACAACGCGTGCGCTGACACGGCGGAAATCCTCCACAAGCGTATATTTGCAGGCACCCAGCAAAAGGTGCTACGCACCTGTAGAGGGAAATTCCTGTCGGCAGATGGCGCTGGGGAGTGCAGAGGAACCAATCCTCTGTACCTCCACAAGTGCCAGACAGGAATTGTACGAAGCGCAGAACGCAATCGCAAGACAGGCGATTGCGAATGAGATTGAGCAAAGGGACAGGTTGTATGTGTGTGCGCCAATCCAGTCGCCACCCCGCGACCACGCACACACAACAGAAGATATGAAATAGGAAGGCGATCGCGAGAGGTGCGATCGCCAGACGTGACACAAGGCAGATCAGAATAGAATACGAGGGTAGCAAAGGCACAGCAAATAACACAATAAGGAGATACGGAAAATAACAAACGCTAGCTAACCGCAAACACCGCACTCATTCGCAACAGTGCACGCGGTTATGCGCGGTCTCCACGTGATAAGCACAATAGAGACAAGCACGCCTAACTAACCATCGACAGACAAACATGAAACAGAGGACGCGAGCGCTTGCTTAATGGTTACCTCACCGAGCCTCCAGCAAGCGCAGCAGACAAGACAGACACACGAAAACAGGGACAAGCGAGAGATAGGATCCACAGCACTAGCGAAAAGTGGCTAGCGCGATCCAGGTACAGAGTAGCAGAACAGAAGGATCCCCAGCGCAAGCGAAAAGTAGCTAGCGCGATCCCAGAAGACAGAACAGAAGGATCCCCAGCGCTAGCGAAAAGTAGCTAGCGCGATCCCAGGAGAACAGAAGAGATAGCTGGTAGCAACCGCTGCACCAGCTATACTCCAAGAACAGAGATCAGAACCATTTCCTGTCGACCACCTTTGGGACAGGAAAATGGCAACAGGCAAGACAAGACAGAACAGGCAATACAGATAATACAACCTGACTGGGCTAGAAGGGGAGCCTAAAGCAACCCCCAGGAATTAACTATACTAGATAGCAATGGCTGACACTCCAGCAGTGTCCATCAGGAACAGACCATGGAAAGGAAATGACCAGCCAAGCCTTCTGGGAAACATAAAGCTCTTATAGTGCCAGTCATCAAAGAAGGCAGGTAGGGGATTTGCATAACGAATGTATGCAAATTCATCAGCAAGAGAACAGACCAGAAACTTGCAATGGAAAGACAGGTCTCTGTTCCAGAGACCTGCAGCCCACAGACCAGAGGAATGGACAAACAGCTGTCTGCCTGTGCAGCCAGCTGAGCGGATCATCACACTTACAGAGTTGCTCTTCCCACCACTATGAGGGGCGTGAAGTCCTTTCACATCTCATTACTGAAACCTGCTGTTTATGCGGACTCCTCTCTCCCCCCCCCCCCCCTTGTGGTGATAGATGGGGAGCTGGAATATGAAGTTGAGGAGATTCTGGATTCTCGCAGAGTGTGGAATTCAATTCAGTATCTGATTCACTGGAAGGGATATGGTCCAGAGGATAGATCATGGGTCCTGGCTCGCCATCTTCATGCTGAGGAACTAAAGCAACAGTTTCATTTATCTCATCCTGATAGTGTATCAGGGGCGTGTCCGGAGACCACGCCTCGGGGGGGGTTTAATGTCAGAGATGGTGTTGTTACCTCTGCTGCGTGTCTGACGTCACCTTGCCCGCAGTCGCATCCCCGCGAGCTCCTCTCGCTCTTTCCGGTAGGCCGGGCCTCTCTCCATTACACCAGCATAGATTGGCAGGCGGCGTGACCTTTATGTGCTGAGGAGGCGAGTCAGCTGATGTGCAGGTCAGCTGACCACGGCCGCTGCTTCCGCACGACTGATTGGTCGGGTCGCCTAGGGCGGGCCATCTGGATCATCTGTCTGTATTTAAGTTCAGAGCTCTCAGTAGCTCGTTGTCTGTTGTTGCTGATACTTTGCAGTGAAAGCTCTCAGACCTTAGTCAGATCCCGGGGACCCCGGGGATTTGCACTTAGCATAGGATTATTATTACTGTAGTATTATTATTATTATTATTGTGTATGAACATTGGCTGAACCTTTGACTATTCTCTGCATATCGATTCTGTACCTCTGCCAATATGTTGCCGACTCTAGCCTGAAGTCTTACTCTGATTTTGCCTCCTGATTCTGTACCTTTGCCCATCTGATCTGCTGCCGACCTCGGCTTGTTTACGACTACGAATTTGTCTGACGATTCTGTACCGCTGCCTGACCGACCTGTTACCGACCTCGCTTGTATGGCCATTCTCAGTCTAGTGATAGCCCCAGCCACCAAGGGCTATGACTTAGGAGTACTCCGGTTATTACTGTGCACCAAATACACGTGTGATCACACTCTGAATAAAGCATTGACTATAGTTCTGAGAGAACACATTCTGATATACAGACACGCCACTGATCATTACAGGCACTTTGCACTTTGCATGGGGCACTTTGCACGTGTCTGCACGTGGCACTTTGCATGTGTTTGCTCGTGGCACTTTGCACGTGGCACTTTGCACTTTTTTTTACACGTGGCACTTTGCACGTGTTTGCATTTTGCACTTTGCACGTGGCAGGCAGCAGCTGGCCTGGTGTGTGCACAGCACACACACAGACACATAGCAGCTGCAGCAGCACACACTCTGTCACACTATGACATCAATGAAGCTAATTAACGATTTAACTATAGTGTAGTGATAGTGAAGAGGTTAATCACTGAACAGCTTATCACTGTGTACAGCCCTTGGCCCAGCAGCACTGCAGTGCACACTCTAACTGTCACACTATGAGACATCAATCAAGCTAATTAACACTTTAACAATAGAGTAGTGAAGGGGTTAATCAATTAACAGCTTTAGGTTTATAACTGTGTACATCCCTTTGTAGGCCACCAGCACTGGAGCATGTCTCTCAGTGTGCATTCAGCAAGCCAGGACGATCTGTCTCATCATGGCAGCCCTCCTTATTATACAGGGGGGCTGGCCAGGGTTCCCCTCTGTGATTGGTTGCTAGGGCTTCTGCTGGGAGCCCTCTGATTGGCTCCAGGACGTCATCACCTTAGTTACAGTATTTCGGATCCGGATATCCCCAGATATCCGGGTTATGCGCCCAACTATCCGCAAATAGCTATCCGGATTTGGGCCCAGCTATCTGGAATCTGAATCCGGTCAGATAGCCCCAAAAAGTTTGGATATCCGGCTTACCCGGATATCCGGAATCTGGATGAGCACCCCTGGTACTGGGCAAGATCCCTCCAGATGCCCAGTCTCTTGACCTAGTACTCCATGGGGTCCACGGGGCTGTCGGTGTCAAGCCCGCTGAATGACTACATGTAGTCAGACACCATGCTGGTTGTGCTGGTTGGAGAAGGATGCTGTTTTTAAATGGCTGGGTCACGGTCCTGGAACTCTTGCGGGAAAAATATTCCTTGCGTTGCCGGTGCTACACCTCACTCAGGTCACCCCCCTGAGTAGATCAGGTACAAAAGCAGTGAAGAGGCAGCACACAAATGGCTTGCTAATTAAAGCATGTATTTGTGGAGCAACACTACATGTTACAAACCTTCACGGTTCTTCCTTAGGTATAACACACCTTACATACATGCTTTAATTAGCAAGCCATTTGTGTGCCGCCTCTTCACTGTTTTTTGAGAAGGATGCTGTGTCTGCTGGCACCTCTGCTCTGGGCAGCTGCACTGCATACAGGCTCTTGCGTCGGCTCAGCAAGTCTCCGGGGCACCGGCTGCTGCTGCTGCCACTAGTGGCACCTGTTGCTGGGTTGGCAGAACAGCAACAGTGGGGGTGGAAGGCTGGGGGAATGCTTTCAAGAGTCTGTGCACAAAGGCCTCCTGCAACTCCCTTGTGTGTTGTTCGGTGGTGGATGGCGATGTAAACTCCCCCAGCTTCCCCTTCAGACGCGGGTCCAGCATCAAGGTGATCCAGATGTCCTCCCTTTCACGCACCTGGATCACCCGGGGCTCCCTGCGAAGGCAGTACACCATGTGCGCAGCCATGGGGAACAGGTGGGCATTGGCAACAACATCTTCATCCCCGAGGACATGCTCATCGTCGTCCTTCTCCTGCAGAGTGTCCTCCACCTCAGTCCGCCACCCCAGTACAATGCCAGTGGTGCTCTGCAGCTCCCACCCAGCGTTCGGGTTAGGGACCACCAATTCCTCCTCCTCAACTATCTTTAACTCCTCCTTCTCCTCCTCCTCCTGTGATGTGGATTGTGCTGCCTGCTCTTAATCCAGCTGCCTCAGGGCTGCCTCCCCCTCTTCCATTAGATCAGACATTGCCCTGTCCAGCAGGCAAACCAAGGGCCTCCACTCACAAACAGATGCCCGCTCCTGGCTCACTATCTTGGTTCCCTGCAGGAAGGGAGTCAGGACCAGGCACACTTGCTGCATCTTTGTCCACTGAGCTGCGGTAATAATTGCTGGTTCTCCTCACTACATATGTACTTGGTAAGAGCCGTCCTGCCCTGCAACAGCCACACTAACATTGCCAGAGTTGATTTCCAGTGAGTTGGGACATCAATAATTTGCTGGTGTGATGGCAGGTCCAGGCTCCGCTGCAGGTTGGCCAATTTTGCGGAGGCAGTGGCGGAGCGCCGGAAATGGCTCACAACATTCTGGGCATCATCCAGCACATTGCCCATCCTGCGGTAGGTACGCAGGAAGCTCTGCACCACTAAATTAAGAACATGGGCATCTTGCAGCAGGTCGTTCATCCCCTGGTAGGTGCGCAGGAAGCGCTGCCCCACAAGATTCAGCAAGTGGGCCAAGCAGGGGATGTGCTGGAGGTTTCCCTGCTGCACTGTGGCCACCAGGTTGGCCCCATTATCGACCGTCTCATACCCTACTTCCAGGCCTCTGGGGGTCAGCCACCTCCGCTCCTGCAGCCTGAGAGCGGCCAGGATGTTGGCGGCTGTAAGTTTTTGTATACTCAGGCTTACTCATTTCAGCAGTGCTTGGCAGTGCCAAGGCTTGGTGCTGCTGCTGCTGAGGCGGGCTTGCTTGTGGGATGTGGAGGGACTGGGATCTGACGAGCCTGCTGCATACCCCCTGACTCCATGTGGTGGCACCACCTACTGGGCTGCTGCGCTCTTGTCCTCACCCCCTTTCACCAATGTCATCAAGTGCGCCATAAAGGACAGGTAGCGGCCTGTTCCAAATTGGCTACTCCACGAGTCCATGGTGATGTGGACCCGCTCGTGCACAGCGTAGACGAGCAAATGAGCCACGTTTTCCACAGCAAACTTGTGGAGTGCTGGGATGGCTGTCCTCAAAAGCTAATGGCGGCTTGGGATTTGCCATTCCGGGATGCCAAACTGGAGCAGCGTGCGAAAATCGCTCCCCTCCTGCACTAGGAAGTAGGGAAGGAGCTGTGATGCCATTGGCCAGGCCAGCTAACCATTTATTTTCCTGATTCACCTGTGACCAGGAGGCAGAGGCTTGGTCAGACCATGAAAGGTGTCACTAAGCAGGGTCTGACGCCGACGTGCTGCAGGGGAAACAGAGGAGGCCAATGACGAGGACTGGCTGCCAGCCTCAATGTCTGTGTCCTGAGTAGCCGAGGGAGCACTGGAGGTCGAATAGCACTTGCGTGCTACTGCTGCTGAGGCGGGGGATTCACTAACCTGCTGCTCCTGCTCTGACCACCCCCTTTCTGGTTCTTCAGCCTCTTAAATTCTTCATAGGTTCTACAGCCTCTTAAATTCTTCATAGTCATTGTAGTGGGTGGTCTTCAGGTGGGCCTGGAGGGAGGAGGTACCCATCTTTGCCAGGTTGCGCCCACGGGTCAAATTTTTTTACTGCAGAAGTTACAGAATGCATATGTTTTGTCCTGGCTTGACACTGTGAAGAAATTCCAGATTGGGGATATACATAACCCGGGGCCCCGACCCCTACAGCACACAGAGGGTTCAGCAGCTGTACCTCTGGTTGGGGTTTGCATGGTGATAGTGGTGCTTCTGGTGGTGGTGCCAGCTGAAGCAGTGGCCTGTCTTCCATGCCCACTGCTGAACCTGCCCCTGCCTGACATCTGGC
Organism: Hyperolius riggenbachi; assembly: GCF_040937935.1. NCBI lineage: Eukaryota > Metazoa > Chordata > Amphibia > Anura > Hyperoliidae > Hyperolius > Hyperolius riggenbachi. The sequence continues at coordinate 164,683,466 of NC_090650.1, forward strand.
GAGGCAATTGCCTACTATCCCTCTCCGAACTGTCTTCTGCAGCCTCAGGCACATACGGACGGTCCCGATCATCATCATCATCACCTTCATTATAAATGAACTCTTCTCCTGACCCAATATGGAAAAGAAAAGATGTGAAATATTGCGCTACTGCAGGCAAATGGTCGAAGTGGACCACAAACTGATCACCCAGTGGCAGCTCCTTAAATGCTCGGCTGGGAGCGGACTACTAGGAGAGAAAGCAACAAAAACAGGAGGAGCGCTCCGTAGTGTGATATCGTTGAATAAAAACTGCGCAATAAA